>NW_020837964.1:2972542-2988640 GCF_003676395.1 Aethalodelphis obliquidens | reverse complement strand
ACCCACCCACCCACCCACCCATCCACCCACCCATCCATCCACCCATCCATCCAGCCATCAATCAATCAGAGATGTGTGCTGAATGCTTCCGATGTACCAGGCACGGTGCCAGGTGCTGAGCACGAGGCCCCACAGGAAGATCTGACCCTCATCCTTAGGGAGCTTACAGTCCAGTGGGGGAAACAGATTACAGCAAATCACATAATTAATTTCAACTGGAATCTTTGCTATGAAGAAAAAGTCAGTGTGCTAAGAGAGAGTCTGGGAGGATCTGGAAGGACCCCCTGAGGAAGTAATCTTTAAACTGAGCCCTGAAGGATGAGTAGGACCAGGCAGACAAGCAAAAGGGTTGAGACTGAGGGTAGTATTTCAGGCGGAAGGAAGGCTCTAACAAGGGACGGAGCGTGGAACACTGCGAAGGTGAAGGAAGCCTAGAGGTGCTGGGGAGGCCAGCAGTGTGAGAACACAGACTTGGAGCTTCCAGGCCTGGCGCTCTCTCCGCTCTGCCTGTAGGTCCCATCCCAGGACTCTGCACCTTATGGAATCAACATGTCCTCCAAGTTCCATGTTCGGAGAGAACTGGGTGATGAATACTTAGTGGATTTGCTCTAGAAAAGGCTTATTCTGGACTGGACTGGACTGGGGTTTAGGGCTTGAGGGAGGAGCCCATATGGTTTATAAATAATAAAATACCTACTAATATGGTACACATCATAGGGAAGTAAATTCTCTCCCAAAAGAGGAAGTCTATGGAGAGAAGCCTATGGTACCCCAGGATGGAATGAGCTTCCCAGTGACGCTCAGCATCTCTGCAGTTCTCGTGGCCTTCCCAGCATAGTCACAAGGTGGCAGGGGTTTCCTTAAACATCACACCCTCAGATGACTTTCTTCAAAGGCAGGGAGACAGACAAGTGACCTCTCTCCTTTTACTGGGGAGAAAAACCTCTTTTCGAGGAGCCTTACAGGGTACCTTCTCTCGTGGCTCATTGGCCCAAACTGGGTCACATGCTCACTGCTGACTGTAAGAGGCTGGAAAGGTGATTATCTGGGGAGAAGAGGAAGAGGGATTAGCATGTGGCTGTCTGTCACATGCCTCTAGCTATCGAGGTGATAAACCCACCGAAAGGAATGAGTCCTCTTTCCATTCCCAGTTCATAGTCCTGGCGGCTATTATCAATTCCTGCAGTTCATGTCTGCTAGTGTTTCAAGGAGTGATGTGGTACAGAAGAAGCATCTGACAGAATTCAACACTCAGCCGATAAGAAGTAGAAAGGAACCTCCTCAACACGGCGAAGAGCAACTAGATAGTCATGCTGGGAAAACACGAACTCCAACCCCTACCTCACGCCATATACGAAAATTAATTTAAAATCTACCAAAGGTCTAAATGCAGGAGCTAAAACTATAAAACCTTCTAAAAGAAAACATAATATATCTTCACAAACTTGGGGCAGGCCAGGACTTCTCAGACGTGATAGAAAATGCACTAATAAAAAATGGATACCATATGTATATGTATAACTGATTCACTTTGTTATAAAGCAGAAACTAACACACCATTGTAAAGCAATTATACTCCAATAAAGATGTAAAAAAAATAAATAAAAATAAAGGCAACAAAACAAAAATAAACAGGTGGACTACTACAAGCTGAAAAGCTTTTGCATAGGAAAAGAAACAATAAAAAAAATGACCTTAATTTGAAAAAAAAGGATAAAATTCAAACTTAAAAACATTTGCTCTTTAAAAAGCACTATTAAATTACAGCAAATTACAGCAAATTAAAAATGAAAGGCAATGCCAATGCAGGGGACACGGGTTCGAGCCCTGGCCGGGGTAGATCCCACATGCCGCGGAACAACTAAGCCCGTGCGCCACAACTACTGAGCCTGTGCTCTAGAGCCCATGAGCCACAACTACTGAGCCCATGCACCTAGAGCCCATGCTCCTCAACAAGAGAAGCCACCACGATGAGAAGCCCACGTACCACAATGAAGAGTAGTCCCCGCTCAACTAAGGAAACCCCGCACGCAGCAACGAAGACCCAATGCAGCCAAAAATAAATAAATAAGTTAAATAATCATTATTATTATTAAAAAGAAAGGCGAAGCATCACACTGCAAGAAATACAGAACACAGAGACTTACCTGTTCTCTTTAGGAATGAAGAATATAGAGAGTTAGGCCCTTGGGTGTGGAATGTGCATCCACAATCATCATGACCCATCAGTCATTATCATCAGTAAAGGAAGGGCTGCCATCAGTTGAGCATCTCCTTTGTGGCACCATCTACTTTAGACACACTGTCTAATCTAAATCTCTCACCAGTACTGTGAGAAAGAGCACGGTTTCCCAATCACAGATGAGAATCACACGCCTGGGGTGGTCGATGGCATCAGTGGTGCCAATTCTTCAGCCCTTCCTATATTTTTGCTTTTGCCTTGTAACCGTGAGGAGCTCTCCCTCTATGGGCAGGGTGACATGCTCCACCCCTGGACGTTGGCCTCAGCCACATGACTGGCTTTGGCCACAACAAGGGAAGGGCCTTTGATAAGGGCTCCAACACTGGGATGTGCTCTGTTGCATCTTTGCCATGGCCATGAGGGCATGCCTGAGCTGGCCTGCTAGAGATGAGAAACAAGCGCAGCTGAGTAGGCGTCCTCTCCGTCCCAGGTGCAGTCAGCCTAGGTCAGCTGCCCATCCCAGACACGTATGCGAACCCAGCCAGGATCAGCAGAGCCGCGTGGCTGACCCCCAGCTCATTCCAGATACACAAGCAATACACGCTTACCGTTCTTATGACGCCAAGGTTCTGCGGTTGTTTGTTATGTAGCACTCTTGTGTCAAGAGCTAACCGATACACCCAGTAAGCACTGAAGTCAGAATCTGTGCTCCGGTCTGTTGACTCCACCACCCGTGTCCCTCCCACCCTGACACTCTCTTTTTACTATGGTTCTCATAATTATTCGCATTCATGACAAAGTCTAGGATTTAACATTTTGGAGAAAATAGGAGTGGCTGTTGGGCAAGTGGGCTTTATCTTCTGTGGTTGTCAGAGGGAACGGGAGGGATACAATTTGGGAGGTTGGTGGGAGTCAGAACACAATCCACGCCACGGGGCCGGAGTCTGGCCAGTTACTATTCCCAGTTTGCTCCCCATCCTTCCTGGCCAACCGCAGCCACATGCCTAGAAAAGCTGTCTTGTATTCGCCTCTAGCACCTTAGGAAAGAATGCTAATAGGAATGCTAACTCTGATCCTAACAGCTAAAACGCACCGAGCACCTACTCTTACTAAGCCCCACACGGGTCACCCCATTTCATCTTCCCAACAAACCGAGAACCTTAATATTTGCATTTTACATGTGAGAAAACTGAGGACACTCAAAATGTCCTCACTATTGGTTTCTGGAAGAATTGCAAACTAAAGAGTGATATTTCACAGCTTAGAATCTGTGAAAGTTATCGGTAGAACTGCCGATAACAGAGATATCAATTACATTTTAATAACTCATTCAACAAACCAGTTCGACGTAACCGTTATTCACGAGGCCAAGCGATGGAGTACGCAAGCTTCAAAACGCAGGAAACAAAAACTGAGAGTGCGGACAGGAGACAGTCCGATCCATAAACACAGCGGGGCTTCCAATACTCCTCTTTGATAAAACAAGCCAACAAAACCCATCACAACAGGCATAGAAGACTTAAACGCTATAAACCAGCTTGACCTAGAGGACGTCAATGGGACACGCGACCCAACAACAGCAGAGCCCGCATCTTCTCCTGTGCACATGAAGTATGAACCAAGGTAGACCAACCATCTTCTAGACCACTGTGGCTCATGGCCTGTGTTCGTACAGCCCATGACCTAAGCGTGGTTTTTATATTTTTGAAGGCTGCAAAAATAAAACCAAACAAAACAATAAAGACTATGCAACAGAGACATGACTTGGCTTGCAAACTCTAAGATGTCTGCAGTCTGGCCCTTTGCAGAAAAACCTTCCCTTCTACTCTTCTAGGTCATCAAGCAAGTTTCAGGAAATTTCAAAAGGTTGAAAATGTACAAAATATATTCTTTGACCACAGTGAAGCCAAACTAGCAATTATTAACATGAAAGTATATTTTTAAACAGCCTAAATATCTGGAAATAAAACAAATAGACCAACGGCACAGAACAGGGTGTCCAGCACCAGATAGACGTACATATGGGCATTTCTCACACACCGATGAAGATATTTCAATACGTCGTGAAAAGGACCAACCACTCAATAAACAGCGTCGAGACAACTGGCACAAGTGCAAAAGCAAAAAACTTACACCATAAAACTATTAGGAAGAAATTTAGACGATTTTGAAAATAGAGAACATTTTCTTAAAAATATAAATGCAAAAAATATATATATATAAATGCAAAAAATATATATATAAATGCAAGGGCTTCCCTGGTGGCTCAGTGGTTAAGAGTCTGCCTGTCAATGCAGGGGACACGGGTTTGAGCCCTGGTCTGGGAAGATCTCACATGCCGCAGAGCAACTAAGCCCGTGCGCCACAACTACTCAGCCTGTGTTCTACAGCCCGCAAGCCACAACTACAGAACCCTCGAGCCACAACTCCTGAAGCCCGCGTGCCTAGAGCCCGTGTTCCGCAACAAGAGAAGCCACCGCAATGAGAAGCCCGTGCACCGCAACGAAGAGTAGCCCCTGCTCGCCGCAACTAGAGAAAGCCCATGTGCAGCAACGAAGACCCAACACAGCCAAAACTAAACAAACAAGTAAATAAATAAGTTCTTAAAAAATATATATATATATATATATATATAAATGCAAAAGCAAACTGTGTCAAAAATCTGTGTAACAATCTACACCATAAACAAAGTGAAAATCCAAGTGACCAACTGGGAAGAAATACTTGCAAAATATAATGTACAGAAATGACTAACATCAGAAGTATTTAACACACTCTTAAAGATCAGGTTAAAAAAGAGAAATACTCACCTACAGGACGTACAAGCAGAAACGTTCAAAGGATAAGGAAGGCGGCACCTGAAAGTAGAACACAAACACCACGCGTGAAAAGTGTCCGAATGCATCGGCCAACAGGAAAACTCCAGTTACTTTAAAGATATTGCTACTCGTCCATACATTAGTCATAATGCAAAGACTGGCCATGGCCAGCGTTGGGAAAAGGAAGGGGAGTAAGCTTAGCCATCGCTGGTCCACAAACTGCTACGTCGTTTACGGAAGCAATTGACAGGAATCTGTTCAAACTGGAAACCCACACACCTGACACCCCACGCAAGGCGCTTGTAGAAATCTGTTTTGGCAAAGAAATAACCCACATGTGCACAAAGGGGCAGGTCTGAGGACGTTCAGTGCAAATATTTTTATTCTAAGAAGACACAGGAAGTAACTGAAATGACTATAGATATGGACACGGTAAAGCAAACCGTGGCATCTCCGTATGAAAAACGGAGCCCTGGCTTAAACAGTTAAGACTGAAGTGTAGCGGCCATGGAAAGATGTCCATGTGGAATCTAAAAAAGAATACAAGTGAATGTATATGCAAAACAGAACCAGACTCACAGAACAAACTAGTGGTTACCATTGGGAAGAGGAAAGTGGGGGAGGCGAAAGTTAGGGGGGATTAAGAGGTACAAGCTACTGTGTATAAAACAGGTAAGCAACAAAGATATATTGTACAGCATGGGGAATTATCGCCATTGTCTTGTAATAACTTTTAACGGTGTATGATCTGTAAAAATACCGAATCACTATGGTGTGCACCCGATATTAACATAATATTGTAAATCAACTATACTTCAATTAAAAAAAAAGATTTCTAAGACACCTTTGTTTGAAAAGGGGGTTCCGGAATATGTTCCGTATTACGCCATCTATGTGTATGAACTACACAAGGCGGCAGCCCTTCTGTGTACACACATTTATGTCTTTGTAAACCACAGAAAATGTCTTGAGGATATCCAGCAAAATGGGAAGTAGTTTTCTCTCCAGAAGGAGAACACAGGTGATTTTTGTTGTTTCTTTAGGCTTTCGTCTATTTTCCATGATAGAGGTGACTTCTGAAATTTTTACAAAAGGTAAAAGTGTGTGAGGTGGTACTTTTTTTTTTTTTTTTTTTTTTTACAGCATATAGATCCACTCTATAAGGGAAGGCAGCTGTCCTGCTGTTCCAGCCTGGCAAGTTCAATATTCTTTGCACTTTCCAACACGATGTACCTTTATAATTTCATTTTATCCTATTAATCCATCCTGAGCTGAGGGAGATAATCGCCCCTGCTGTGAGGGTGTCTGAAGATGTTCTAGGCATTTCAGTTTTATTCTCCACTCTAATTCTAGGAGGGAAGAGTCAGCCGCTTTCCATGATATCCGATACATCCCTCTCCTCCTTAATTCCGAGGGCACTGAGAGGGCCCTTAGCAAGGAGGTCACCAGGGAGAGGAGGTCACAACCTAAGTGGACCAAATGGCCAGGCTCCTTACCTATGTCAGGCCACCCCCTCCCACGCTGCCCCCCCCCTAATTTTTAGGACTCTGTGCAAATCCCACAGAGCGTGGATACTTAAATTCCAAGTGCGACAAAGCTTGCAAAACCACCCTCAGTGGGAAACCATCTTTCTAAGCATCCCGGGGACCTCTGCGGGGTGGGGGGTGGGGCGGTGGAAGGACGGCAGGGGCATCTCCCAGGAGGAGAAGGTGGAGGAGGATGCAGCACGGAGGGTGGGGACTAAGGGGGGGGGGTGGTTAAGGGTTTGAGATGATCCCTTCCTAGTCTGGAGGCCCGGAGGGTGTCTGCGGAAAGCGTCTCCGAAGGGCAGACTTGTAGACAAACATCAATTTCTTCTCCCAAGCGAGCTGCCTGAAGCCCTCAGCACTCTGGCTCCAGAGTCCCAAAGCATCCCTCTGCAGTCCCTCTGCATCGTGAAGCACAGATGAGTGGTGAGTCTGTTTAGTGAGTTGCAACCAAGTTATTGACAAAACCTTAAAGCTTCAAAAAATGAAATAGACTGGACCAATGCTTCTCAGACGTGGTCACTGTGCAGACCTGGGGTGGGGCCCTACAGTCTGTATTTCTAACTCAGACGATGTTGACGCTGCGGGTCCAGGGACCACACTTTGAGAAGCCAAGGAGGAGCTGTCTAGCTGGATGGGAATAGACGAAGCACAGCAGTGCAGTGCATGTTGCAAAATGACATCTAGTTTTGTGAACATTTATTTCGTGTGTGTGCGCACGTGTGTGTCTTTGGATGTGTACTCTTCTAACACACTGGGATCCAAGAAAGTGAAAAACACCGAACGGGAATTACAAACAGGACTCGAGTCGAAAGACAAATCCACTCAGGTGGATCGGGGCCATGGATCATTCTGACTCTATTTTAAACATGAAAATGTTCCTGCAAGGGACGTACTTCTTATCTAGTCCCCCGTTGCTTCCATTACGAAAATTTGAACTTGTGCCATTTCCTGTGGCGAGGGCTGACACAGAGGGGTGAGAAGGGCATATCTATTTTGGACTCTCATTTCAAAACCTCCCAATATCACCAAAATCAACTGGCACAAACAGAGAGCATGGGAGTTTCTTTCACAGAAATGGCAAAGCGCGTCTATCAATGGAGCACATGCAGCCGGGCGGAAGGGCTCCCCAATGGCCGCTCCATCAACCTTGGCAGATGTGTACATTACGCTTTGATCTCCAAGGATGCTGTATTTAGATGACATAATGCCCTCTGGGTTATCTTTCTCCAAGGTAGAAGGGACGTAAGCAGATACCCACTCTTGCAAGATAAAATTAGCACCTCTTTGCTGGTAGATAAACATTTTCGGCAGGAAAGCTCTGATTAAAGTACAAAGCAGCCAGGGGTATTAGGCTGCACCCCTTTGAGTGAAATTCTTCTTTATAATAAAAGGAAATAGCACTGCTATGACATAAGGCAACGGGGAGCTGCCACTCCCGCTGCAAAGACAGGGCTTTGCTACTGCAGCCGTTGTGCAGAGCACCAGCCTAGCCTAAACTGGGGGCTGGGGGGGGGGGAAAGGGGGGACTCTGTGCCGAACCCTCACGCAGAGCAAGTGCCCCGTCGGTCCTGGCGTTTTCTGTTCCCATGTTCCGGGGGTGCCGCGAGTAGCTGTGTGGTCTGCTCACCGCCCAGCGGACCTGGCACTCCCGCCCACCGCAGTCACCAAGCTGCTCACCCTGGTGCGGGGCTGGGTCAGTCCAGAGTGGGGCACCGTCTGGAGAATTCTTGCAAAAGCACCGGGCAGACTCGCTCTGGAGGCACTGTCTACCCCCTGGACACTTCGCGCCGATTCGCGCTAATGCGTTTTGCCCACAGGACCCCTGCCCCGTGTATTTCCCTCCCACACAGGCCCCTATAGGAGGTCACAGAACTGTGAACTGGACAAGTCCCGGTCCAGCTCGGGGCTGGGGAAAGAGGCCAGGAGTGCACATTGTCTGAGACATTTCGTTTTTCCCCACTGGATGGCTAGCCAGCAAAATCAGAAAATGTCGGTGGCTGAAAGCTTCACCCAACTGCATGTGTTTTTTGATTTTTGGGTACTGGCTTATTTAAGTGACTTACTTTCCAAACATGATTTTCTCTTTTCTAAAGATTCTTGCTTCTTTTCTATTTAGAGAAGACCTTTCAATATTTCCTTTAGGATAGGTTAGGTATTGCTGTTTTCTTTTAGTTTTTGCTTGTCTGAGGAATTCTTTCTCTCTCCTTCTGTTCTAAATGATCATCTTGCCGGGTAGAGTGTCCTAGGTTGCCGATTTTTCCCTTTTAGGACTTTGAATACATTTGCCACTCCCTTCTGGCCTGCGACGTTTCTGTACAGAAATCAGCTGACAGCCTTATGGGGGGTCCCTTGTCGTTAACTCTTTTTCTCTTGTTGCCTTTAGAATTCTCTCCTTAACTTTGCATTTTTATTAGAATATGTCCTGGTGTAGGTCTCTTTGGGGTCAACTTGTTTGGGACCCTCTGTGCTTCCTGTATCTGGATGTTTCCTTCTTTAGGTCTGGGAAGTTTGCAGCCCTAATTTCTTCAAATACATTTTCAATCCCCGTTTCTCTTTCCTCTCCTCCTGGGATCTCTATTCTGTGTAGATGGGCACACTTTATATTATCCCATAGGTCTCTTATATTGCTTTCTTTTTTTTAATTTGGCTTTCTGTCTGCTGTCCTGAGTGGGTGATTTCCATTATTCTATCTTCCAGGTCACTTATTCGTTCTTCTGTGTTATTCATTCTGCTATTCACAGCCTTTAGCTCAGCTTTCATCTCAGTGCATTAGTTCTCTAATTTTTCTGGGCTGCTCTTTATAGTTTCTAGTTCCTTTTTACAGTTATCTGCATTTCTATCGACGGCCCTTCTTAATTCCTTCAGTATTTTCATTATCTCCTTTTTGAACTCGGTGTCTATTAGACTGAAGACGTCTGCTTCATTGTCCTTTCAGGGGAATTCTCTTGATCTTTGCATTGGGAGTGGTCCCTCTGCTTCTTCACTTTACTTATATGTCTCTTGCTCTATGAGTTTGGGAGAAACAATTATCTACTGGAGCCTCCACTGCAGGACACAGCCAATGGGCCCTGGTGTCCCTCAGGTGCTGTGTTCACGAAGCTGCCAGTGCAGATCTTACCCACTGAAGTCGGGTACCAGGACCACAGGGGTCACCCACCGGGACCCGCTTGGGGAAGCAGCCCAGACCCCGGCCCCGCCTCTGCATGGGTGCCCTCAGACCCTCAGCTGCTAAGGCCGGACCCGTCCAAGCTGCGCCAGCATCCGCTGTCCCGCTCCCAGAGCTCGTAGAGGCGACCCCGGGAAAGAGGCTGCTATGGCGGCCCCGCACCCCCTTCACGAGCCCCTTAGCGAGGCGCTTTGCTTCTATGGTGCCCGGGCTTCTTCTGCGAACACCCCCAGTTGTCACCGGTACTGAGACAGGAGGGAAGGGGGCAGGGCACAACCTTTTAAAGAACGACAGAGACGTGGAGGACACGACAAAAACCGGTTAGAACCTACCAGGCCCACGACGGTGGAAGATTCAGTTTCCAGTGGACCTCGAGCCTCATTATACCCTCATTGTAATACATCAGCTAAACACACACCCACCGGCGCCAGGACAGTTCCGGGGCCCACCATAAAGGGCCAAAGAGTGGGCGACGCCCCAATTCCTGGAAGCTCCCGCCCCTTCTCCAAAATAGTTGGAATAACCGTTCCACTTATTAGCCTATGAAAATATCCAGCCCATAAAAACTAGCCACCCTGTATTTCAGGGCCACTCTCGCCTTCTGAGACGGCCCACACTGTGTCCATGGAGTGTGTATCTCTCTCAATAAATCTGCTTCTTACCTATCACTTTGCCTCTCGCTGAACTCCTTCTGCACTGAGACATGAAGAACCTGAGCTTCATTAAGTCCTGAGACCAGGTGTGTGATCTCAATTAAAAGAGAGTAGGTTCGGGCTTCCCTGGTGGCGCAGTGGTTAAGAATCCACCTGCCAATGCAGGGGACATGGGTTCCATCCCTAGTCTGGGAAGATCCCACATGCCGCGGAGCAGCTAAGCCCATGCGCCACAACTACTGAGCCTGCGCTCTAGAGCCCGTGACACAACTACTGAGCCCATGTGCCACAGCTACTGAAGCCCACGTGCCTAGAGCCTGTGCTCCACAACAAGAGAAGCCACCGCAATGAGACGCTCGTGCACCGCAACGAAGAGTAGCCCCCGCTCGCTGCAACTAGAGAAAGCTCATGTGCAGCAATGGAGACCCAACACAGCCAAAAATAATAAAATAACTAAATAAATAACTAAATAAAGACTGTGGGTTCGAATACCATCTGAGTTGTGAGGTTTCAGCATCACAGTCCGGCCCCTTCCAGGCTGTCTGCAGGCAGGCAACCCTGGTCCTCTCCCCGGCTCTGTCCTCTGAAGCCTGGGTTTCAGCCCCCAGCCCCCGCACGCACCAGCCGGCGCGCGTCTCGGGCTGGGGTGCAGCGAGGCACCTCGGAACCCCTGTGCCAGTCTCTCTCCTTTCTGGCTGCCCCCACCTGCTGCTGCGCTCTCCTCTGAGCCTCGGAAGCTCCCCCTCTGTCCCGGCTGAGGTCCCTCCCAGCGATGGGGCTTCCCAGGGTGCAGGAACATTTCCTCTTTCACAGTTTCCCCCCAGGGGCGCAGGTCTCACCTGATTCCTTTTGTTTTGTTTTGTCCTACCTGGTTACGAGGAGATCTTTCTTGCACTTCCGGGTGTCTGATGTCTTTTGCCAGCGTCCAGTAAGGTATTCTGTGGGAACGGCTCCGCTAGCAGATGTATTTTTGATGTATCTGCGGCAGGAGCTGAACTCCACGTCCTTCTGTTCCGCCATCTTGCTTTCTCTCTCTTTGTAGATGTTATTAGGTTAAGGGTCTCCAGCTGAGCTCATCCTGAATTGGGCCTGGGACGGCCTTCAATCCAACAACAGAAGTCCTTATAAGAGACAGGAGAGAGAGAGAGGAGAGGCCACGTGAAGATGGAGACAGAGGCTGGAGGAAGGCGGCCACATGCCAAGGGATGCTTGAAGCCACGAGGAGCTGGAAGAGGCGGGAAGGACCCTTCCTTTGAGACCCCGGAGGCAGGCGGCTCTGCTAACACCTTGGTTTCAGACTTCCAGCCTCCAGGTGGGAGAGAATAAATTTCTGTTGTTTTGATCCACCTGGTTTGTGATAATCATCTATGGCAACCCTAGGAAACTCATGCACCATCCAACTTTCTGTCTCTCTTACTTTCTGGAAACTTGTCCACGGGCTGTCCCACTCAGCTGTGAGGAGGGTGAAGATGTGTGTGTGTGTGTGTTGTGGTGACTACAGGTGTAGCCCCAGTGCCCCAAATAGGGAAAACTTTAGCCCCGGCATCAGGGAGGGTGAAGTGGCCATTGCTTGGTTCTCCAAGCCAGATTCTCACTGTGGTCCGCGAGCGGCAGCAGCTCCCAGGACGGTGCCTGTCCCTGGGGTGTCCTGACTCGGAGAAGCTCTGTTCAGAACTGACTGAATCTACCCGCAACGTCCACCACCTGGGTGTGCCGGGTCATTCCCCAGGCTGCCCTGGGGCTTATGATGCCTGGGAAGTGGGGAGAGGGTCCCTGGTCCCTCCCACTAGGGCTGTGCAGCATTGCCATGGGTCCTTCTCTCTCCTGCCCCCGATGTCATGGGGCCTCGGCCGCAGGCAGCCCTCCTCCAACTCGCACCTGGAGACCCCAGCCCTGGCTGGGAGCTTCCCAAAGCCCTGCCTCCATGCAGTACACTCGCCTTCAGAGTTCAGAGGTGCCCCAGGAGGTGATGGGGGGAGGGGTCAAGAAAGCGGACGTTCATGCCAGTCGGCTTTGTCCTGAGTTCACCCTGGTGGATGATTTTTCTTCTGTCCTCTGCTTGCCCCGCCTTCTCTGCCCGCTCCCCGGCCCGGCGGCTGACCTGCGTGGACTCCACCATCCCACCCCCGCCCTCCGCCTCCAGGAGGGGCTCAGGGGAGAAGAGAGCGGGGGAGGGAAGCTAGGTGTTCTCTGCCCCCTGCTGCTGGGCCACCTGGCTCACTGCGTCCTCCTCCCTAAGGCCGCAGCTCCCGCTGGGGTCCTCTCCGTGCAGACACGCTGCCTTTGCTCCCTGGCGCCCCTCCGTCCCCTCCCCCTGCACCTCCCACTGCCGCCTGCCCTTGTCCAGTTCCACAGGGCTTGTCCGCACCCGCGAACGCTGCCTTTATTAAAACCTCTTCAATTTACAACCCAGTTTGAGTGGCCATTGACTTCCAGCTGGGCAGGCCCCTGACAGAGCCTATGTCCCTAATCACGGCTGTTATCGATCACGCATTACTCATGCCTAACAGGAGGCTGGGGCTCCGCATACACTCTCATGCCTCAGAGTCCAGCGTGGAAGTTCCCGCCAGAACATGAGCTCCAGGAGGTCAGGGCTTTGTTTTGTTTCAATTAAAATCCATGTTGAGATCGCCGTGAAATAGAAACATAGTCCCGAAAGACCCAATACACTCTGTCCAGTTTCTCCCAGCGGTAACATTCTGCAAAACTATAGTACAACGTTATAACCAGGGTGTTCGTGTTGACACGATCCACCCATCTGACTCAGATTTGTCCAGTTTACTGTGGTTGTGTGTGTGTGTGTGTGCATTTCTGTGCACATTTATCACAAATGTACGTTTGTGCATCCATCACCTCAGTCATGGTACAGAACATCTCCAAACCAGGATGGTTTCAATCCGATTTCTTCAGAAGTTTTTATTAATTGGACGTCTTCAAGCGTCTGTAAAAATCTGATTTCATCACCACTCTATTCCCCAGTGCCCGGAACGGTGCCCGGCACATGGCAGAGACTCAAAATGTATTTGCTGGCGGAATGTTGGCTGCATTTTGTCCTCATGACACCCCCTCTCTGTGCACAGGGGCGCTGGGGCCCAGAGACATCCACCGTGTGCCCAGGCGGGTGTGGATTCTCCCCGGCTCCGGCGGACTTCCTGCTCGGGAGGAGCTGACTTGCGTGGCCAGCGCTGGGGGGGCCTAAGGGCGGGAGGCTCCGTGCATCCCTGTGCGGTTTCATCTGCCGCAGCCTGAACTCGTCCTTCTCTCCCGACTCGGCAGTCAAGCGTGTTCTCCTGCAGCCGTGCTAGCCAGCGTCCTCTGTGCTTGGCCAAGGCTGATAAAAGCTCTGGGCAGGACGCAGCGGAGCCTGGAGCCTGGATGGCCTGATAACTGGCTTCCCTTTGATGTTTTTCAAGTTCAGAACGGACCCAGGCCCCCTCGGCCGGCCTTGCACGCTTGTTTATTTTTGTCCGGCCTAGGCCTTTGAGATTTCCCCTTCCCGAGTGGGACAGCCATCATTCCTGCTGTCATTACCCTATTGGAAATGTTGCTAAACATGGTCTCCCCACACCATCTGACCCCTCCCTCCCAACGCCCGAGGAAGACCACCCACGATGGCAGACTTCCCTCCATTTAATTTTCGTCTCAGGATGTAAGTTTGCAATTTCATCACAATTAAAAAAAAACAAAAAAGCAAAAAAATGAGGCTGGCCTTTCCTCTCCCAGAACTGGGGACCATCCCTCCCTGATGAGGTGGGTTCAGGAGCTGCCCGAGTGTCCCCAGGAACCGCAAGGCTTCCAAGCCAGGGAGGACGAGGGACCGATTTTGCAAGAAACCACACGGTTCTGCCCTTCTGAGCTACGTTCCACACGAGTTAGATAAGAAAAAGACAGCTAAGCCGTGCTCTTCTCATAAATACCAGTAAATTACTCAGAGGGCACAGGAGAACCACATTTCTTCTCTGAGAACACACATGTGCACTGGACCTGCATGTTCTAGATACTAAGGACCCGTCTGCAAAGACGCTCACAATTATTATAAGACCCCCTTGCAATGTCTCCCCGTAGGCTACCTTCTGGACATAATGTCTGCGTTTTCTTTTCTTCCTTTCTTCCTTATTCTTTCCTTCCCTTGGATTCTGTAAGTCTGAGTCTAGATTACACATGGAGTACGTGTACACACACACACGCACATGCTCAGGCACACGCTCCCAATGTATTTCCCTCCCCCACTTCCAGCATTTTTCCTTTCTCTGTCTTTTGGAAAATGTTGCAACAGGGTTTGACGGTAATGAGATTCAAGTGGGTGATCTGGCCCGAGACCCGGCCGGCTTCCACCACTCAACTTGCTTCTTCCTTCTCCATCAGGCTCTCCCTCCCGCCTTCTATGGTTTTCTTTTTTCCTTCCCTCAGGGCAGTAATAAATGCTTTTTTTCAGCAAAAGTTATTTTCCAATCTACCTCCAATGAGAACACTGGGAGGGAGGAATAAACCTTGTGTCGACCTCTTAAGTCCACAATTCGGAAGGAAAAGGTCTATTCAAAGGAAAGGCAGTAGAAGTGAATTTAAGTCTATCAGATAATGCTCTATTCCATCTATATTGAAAGAAATATGAATTCCAACCATAGTTACGCTGGTTTACCGGTATTTCGGGGCTGCTACATGTGACCACGCATGTTGTACACAGCACAGCCCTAGGGAGCGCCGTTCACACGGTAGCAGCACTGTGCCGTGGGTCGCCTCTGGAGCAGGACTCAGTACAACCCTTTCAGAAGGACATATGACAACTACTATCAAAATTAAAAATGCATTTTCTCTTGGACTCTGCAATTCCACTTTGGGAATTTGTCCCCCAGTTAAAGTACGCACGGGTTTATTTATTTACTGCAGCACTCTTTGCAGTAGCAAAAGTTTGGAGACAAACTAGCTGCTGGTTCATAGGGATGGGTGGAATAAATGATGGTATATCCATGCCATGGAAAGCGACACAGACTTTAAAGAGGCAGATCTGAAGTCCTCAGATGGAACTCTGTGACACATGGCTGAGAACCTTTGAGTCATGGACGAGCATATAAACCATCTACTCCCCTGATGAGTTGGTGATGTTGAGCAAGTTATTTAACCCCCTGGGCCTCACCTTCCTCGTCTATAAAATGGGGATAATAATAGCACCTATGCCGTAGGGCCGTTGAAGAGATTTCATGAATCAATATATGTTAAACATTTAGGACAGCACTTGGCACATAGAAGGAGCTGTATAATCATTACTTATTATTATTATTACATCACCACCATCACCATCATCATCACCACTGAAAAGAAAGTACCTATGTGCAGATACAGGCATAAATAATCCCTGGGAGGACATGCCAGAAACACAGGTGACAGGGATTTCTGGTGTCAGGGAAATTGAGAGGCTAAATTAAAGGTTAGGATGAGATGCAGGAGGACTCAATTTTAACTTGTGACTTTTGAATTTCTATCAAGTATCTGCATTCTCTGGTTTTTTTTCAATATTTTAAATGAAAATTTACAAACATGCAGAAAGGTTGAAGAATTGAAGAGTGAACATCCATGTACCTACGACCTCAGCTCTGTGATTCACATGTTGCTCTGCTTGCTTTGTGTTCCATCCATCCACCCACCCATCCGTCCACCCATCTACCCATCCACCCATCCACCCATCCATCCACCCACCCATCCACCCATCCATCCACCCATCCATCCACCCACCCATCCATCCATCCATCCA
>NW_020837964.1:2756602-2972532 GCF_003676395.1 Aethalodelphis obliquidens | reverse complement strand
CCATCCATCCACCCACCCATCCATCCATCCATCCACCCACCCATCCACCCATCCACCCATCCACCCATCCATCCATCCGCCTGTCTGTCCATCATTCCCTCTTATTATTATTTTTTGATGCATTTCAAAGTAAACTCAGATATCAGTGCACTTCCTCCTCAACTTTTTGTCATATGTATCATTAGCTGGAGTTCGGTAGTTGTTTATGGGTTTTCTTTTTTTAGATAAAATTCACATAGAGTCAGATGCACAGAGCTGAAGTGTCTGATGGTTGTGATAATGCATTATCTACTTGAAAAAATAAATTATCTACTAATAAAATGTGGCTGAGAGAGAGGGGTGGGGAGAGACAGAAAGACAGAAACTGAGACAGACCAACCAAAGTAGCATTTTGAACCCACAGAGAGGAAAACCTTCATGGAGTCAACGTGATAGTGTATCTAGTGGAGAGGGGTTTACAAGCGACAGAGATTTGGACAGATGGGTCTCAGCTATGCATGATTTCTATGCCCAGAGAGCTTGTTCCCTTTTGGAACTTTCATAGCTAGAGTCTCAGGCAGGAAGCGTAATAAGGCAGGGGTGTTGGCATCAGCCTCCTGGGACTCAAATCCCTGTCTGTCTGCTGGCTGTGTCATCTTGGAGAAGTTAGTTACTCAGCTTTTCTGGGCCTCAGTTTCCTCATCTGGGAAGGATGCTGATTCCTACTCCCTGGGTTTATGGGGAGGGTTCTCTGAGCTAAAATATACAGCGTGTTTAGAAGACCATCCGGCATCTAGTGGGTACTCCTTAACTCTTGTCTCTTGCTATAAATCACACATCTCCCTATCTCTGCCTTTAGCTTTCAACAAATTGAATTGGAAAGAACCAAACAATGCGAGGTTAAGTTTTTCATCCTTGGAGGAAAATGTCATCTCTCCCTACAGCTTCACTGCTCTCTACACCCTCTGCAAAAATCCGGGGAAATGAATCAGCCTGCAGCCTTTTGCTCTAATTCTTTGATTACTACATGATTGCAGCATCCACTCAGTCCGGGGCTCAAAATCGAAAGAAAACAAAAACTCTTGAGTCATTTCCAGATACTGAATCTGACACCACTATTCCTCTCTCAGTTTTGGCAAAACCTACAAAATGAGTGACCAAGAAGGGTAAACAAGTTTAGGTAAACACTCTATATACTGATTCATGATTTAAGTACATCAGTTAACATTCTGATTCATTTACCACAGTGTTTTAATGTCATTAAGAATGTAACTTCTTAGGAAAACTAAGAAAGTCTGTTTTTAGCCCAGACATGCAATTAAGGGAATTAGTAACGTGATACACCA
This sequence comes from Aethalodelphis obliquidens, assembly GCF_003676395.1. NCBI lineage: Eukaryota > Metazoa > Chordata > Mammalia > Artiodactyla > Delphinidae > Aethalodelphis > Aethalodelphis obliquidens. The sequence goes on along the minus strand of NW_020837964.1, from coordinate 2,971,207 downwards.
TCCTCAGGAACTCCGATATAGTAAGAAATCTCGTGCAACCCTTTATAAAGACGTTCTTACAACCCACGCCAGAGTTCACCCAGCTTCAATCTGAGGGCAGCAGGGAGGGGAAAAAGGAAAAAAAAAAAGGAAAAAAAAGGAAATTCTGCCCCAGCACTGAGCACCAGTAAGAAGGGATTTGCAATCGTGTGCAGATACTAAACAGTCATAAAATAGGGGTCCTTTCTGGGGAATTAAGTTGCTTTCCTGTCTGGTTCACAATCACTTCCAAGCATCCACTCCAGCTTTGCAAGGAGTCATGTGTGCGAGACTGGAGAGTGTTTTCTGAGGCTGCAACTGGGAAAAAAGAGAAGAGGTTTTGGTTTTCTTTTAGAGATCCTGACAGAGAATTCCGTTTCTGACAAACTTTGGGGTTTAGCTAATTTCTGGGAGCTTGAGACCCGCTAGGGCAGGGTCTCTCCACGCGGGCACTGTGCACACCTGGGGCGGGGTCACTCTTCGAGGTGTGGCCGTGCTGTGCATTGTAGGGTGTGGGCAGCGTCCCGGGCCTCCACCCACTGGACACAGCAGCACCCCCATTCCCTGGTCGAGAGCACTGATTCTGGAGGCCAACGTCTGGGTCCAACCGAGTGAGGCTGGACCAACTCTTCGACTGTCCTGACTTTAGTCATTCACCCATAAAATGAGGGCATCACCCACAGTCCTCCCTGTGGTTCTCCCTCAGGAGAATCAAACACGATAATGTAGGCAGAACTCCCAGCTCCGTGCCCCACACATGGTCGGGTCAAGTCTATCTAGCTATTGCAGCTGTTGTGAGGTTCCAAGTGGTGGGTGTTGCTAGTTGGGGGGAGGGGAAGGGGAGAAGGATTTGGACCTGAGCCCGGTGGCTGGTTGAATCTGAGGCTGCCTCAGCTGCAGACCTTGCTGAAGGTGGTCCCTCTCACCCTCTTCCTTCAGAGTCCAGGATTCCCCAACCCACCACCCATTGCCTGCCTGGCTCTGTCCCCCTTAAAGCCTTCCCTGGGTCCTCCAGCCCCACATCCCTCCTCCCTCCGAATCCCAAGTGGTGAGAGCCTATTGCACAATTGCGCATTGCCTTCCGTCTTCCCCTCCCCTGTTCTTATCGGCACGGCACCCCAGAGCCTGGCCAGAGCACACACTGGCCTCACGAGGCAGCTGAGGGACTGACCCTGACCCTGGGGACCTAGAACCATGCTGAACACACAGGGTAGATGCCCAGTCAATGTGGGAAATAAGAGGTTGTAGGAAGGAGAGGCTGGGTCTGTGCCTCTGGGTGGTCTGTCTACTTCTTTGCAGAAAGAAAATGTGAGAAAGACAGGAATTGTTTGGATTTTATGTGAACACAGCAGAGATTACCTTTCTGGAGGGTGAAGGTCATCCAGCTCACCTACCCATCCATCCACACAGCCACTCACCCATCCATCCATCCATCCATCCATCCATCCACCCATCCATCCGTCCATTGACTTGTCCATCCATCCATCCATCCATCCATCCATCCATCCATCCATCCATCCTCCTGTCCACCCATCCACCCAGCCACTCACCCATCTATTCATCAATCCATCCAGCCATCCACCCATCCATCTGTTCCTCAAAAGTGTATCCCTACCAGGTGCTAAGCACTGCTTGGTCTAGGCTTTGAGGGTACAGAAGTATTTCAGCACCAATTATTTCAGAACAAAGCCTGACCCAGAGGAGATACCATGGATGACTGTTGAATGAATGAATAACTGTTTAAATGAATGAGTGAATGGATGGGTGAAGCAACAGATGGCATCAGGGTTGATTAGTTTTAGGAATCCCAACCAATAGTTGCCTCTGGCCTCTGATATCTCAGGCCTTTGACTCTGTCTGAAGGTCCCAGGCTCCCCAAAGCAGAGGGTCAGCAGTGGGGGTGGTGGGTGGAGAGACCTCTTCCCAGGCAAGCAGAGCTCTTTCTAAGGGTGTGTGGGGCTGGGCAGTGACTGGGAACCACACTGTTTCTACGTTCACGGACGCTTCCCGAGAGGATCCCACATCCCCACTGAACTGCTTCGTCCCGGCCAGCTGATTCTCAACCTACAGCCCAGGCACTGGTGCAAAGCAGGGCTTTGGGGAGCTGGGGCGCCCACTGCGGCCAACTCCATTCCTTCCCTAGTGAGCTCAAAACCTCCCTCCTTTCCTCGGAAAGCCGATCATCAAAGGAAACAATAAGAAAAGCTGACCACGCTGTAATACTGGTTAACAAAGACACACAGCTCCCGTGACGTTCTGGGGAAAGGTGAGGTGGCGCGTTGACCTATCCTCTGGCCTGTGGCCTTGTGAGCACACTGAAAGGCGAAGCGAGTTTACTGAAATGCATGATTACCCACATCCCTTTGTGTATGTCCCGTCAGATGACAGGTTGGAATGAGGTGAGCCTGGGAAGGGCCTAATTAGGACAAGCAGTGTCCCCACCTGACCCCCAAATGTGGCAAGGATGGCGAAGGGGTAGGCTAACCAAGGCATTTCCAAGTGGCTCAGCCTCCAGCCACCCTCCATCACCACTCCTCGAAGAAGCTGAGGAGCCCGGATTCTCAGCTCTTTCATCTAATAGCTGCAGGCAGGCTCTGGGGAGGGAGGTGAGACCCTCCAGAACCGCGTCTGCCCAGTAATCACGGGGCAGCTGGGCTCTCGTGCTGGTCCAGCACCACGTAAGCACTTTGCAAGGGTTGGCTCACCACCCGCCATGAGATCCCAGGGCTGGGTGTTATTACCACGTTGCCATTTTGTTCATGAACCTGCTGACGCTTAGCAAAATTCAAGCAACCTAACCGATCACACAGCTGCGCTGGGACTGGACCCCAGTCTGACACGACCAGAGGAGCCGTGTTGGGAGGGGGTGGGAGCCGGTGCCTTGGGACTGGGGCTGATCAACTCCCAAAGGGCTGCAGCTCTCCAAGTCTGAGATGGCGGGCCAGCCGCCCACCCATTCTGCAGATGGACAGCCTGGGGCATGTGAGGGCAGGGGAGCTCGGCTAGATCCCCATACTCTGCAATTTCAGTGAGCAGGCCGGCATGGCGGGATCAGCGAGATTATCCAGGGATGGCCCAAAAGGCTGGCTGAGAGAACACCTTTCCTCAAAGAGGAGGCAGGAGGGTAGCGAAGACGAGTCTTGGGAGTTCTGTCATCTTACAGGGCGTCCGTGGCACGTTTACGATGATCTGAATTGGGGTCCACCACTGGGGCACCCTGGCCCTTAGCCCTTTGAGAAGGTGCCCCAGCATCTGTGGTAGAGCAGAACACAGACCTTCTGAGCTACGGCAGGAAGACCGACCCCGCTCATGAAAGGAAGCCCGGTGCCTAATGTCAAAAAACAGAAACGCCCTTAAAGGGCGAGGGAAAAGGACTTCTTCAATCTAGTAGTTTCTTTTTTTCTTTCGATGGTTGTCTTTTCTTTTCATGTCCCCAAATATCAACCCTGGGATGGAAGATCACTTCAAATCTCATTTTATAATATGGAATTTTTTTCTTGCTGTTTCCTAGCAGAGACCAATTTTGGATAAATAACTTGGGACCGCAGAAACACGACACCAAAGCACCAGCGCTGGGTGGCAAATTTCTCCGTGACCACAAATATCCTTTCTCTTCAAGGACCAGATTGGAAGCATTTGGGTTGTTTGTGCATCCCATCCTCAATCAGGCGGAGGCGGGGCCGCCCGGTAGCAGCAACATGTCCGGTTCTAGATTCTTCCTTCGGTGCCGGTGCCGTCCGCCTGTCAGCAGATGCACGGTCCTCTTCGTTCTGCTTTTCCAAAGTGCCAACGGGCTCCTTAGTCCTGGGTGTGAGCTTCTCCTTGCGTGGAGGAGAAGGAGGGGCCTAAGCTCATTTTCACAAATACCCCAGGATCCCATCTGAGCACCCTGGCTCTGTGGGTGGCGAGGACAGAAGGGTGATGAACGAGGGCCCCTAGTCTCCATTGTTTACTCCCCAATTTACCCTGGCATCCGTAGCCTTTGATGCCCGCCCTGTCGGAATTTCGATCCACTTTGGAAGTAAAAGGGGACCATGCTGCCCAACTCCAGGGGCACCCTACCCCCACCATTAGCAGAGAAGTGCAGAGGGCAAAGGAAAAAAGAAACCAAAAGGGGAAGCTGACATACATCCCGTAGCCTCTGATCCTTTTTATTCTCTCAACACCGTATTATAAAAAATCACATACAGAAAAGTTATCCATAGTGAACACCCACAGATTCCTCACTGAGAGTCCGTAATTGTCACCATTCTGTGATTCTTGCTTTGTCACCTTCCTTCCTCTCTTCCCTCCTCCCATCCATCTATCTATCCCTCTTCCCATCCATCCATCCATCCATCCATCCACCCATCCATCCATCCATCCTTCCAGCCAGCCATCTAATTCCTTTCAATACACTACTTTTTAGAAAAGTTTTAGATTTACAGAAAAATTACAAAGAGAGTACAGAGTTCCTATATACCCCACACCCAGTTTACCCTAGTGTTAACATCTTATGTTAGTTTACCATATTTACTACAATTAATGAACCACTATTGATAGGTTATTACTACATTATTATTAACTAAATACTTTATTCAGACTTTCTTCGTTTTCGTGTGCTCCAGGAGCCCATCCAGGGTCCCACATGATAATCGTCACATCTCCTTAGACTCCTCTTGGCTGGGACAGTTTCTTGAACTCTCCAAGTTTTTGGTGACCTTGACAATTTTGAGGAATATTGGTCGGGTATTTTGTAGAAGGTCCCTCTGTTGGAATTTGCCTGGTGTTTGCTTGTGGTTAGACTGGGATCCACGTTATGTTTGAATGAATGTTGTAATCAGTTTATGAGCCCTTTTTGTCAAGTGGGGATGTAGAAAATGGTCCCACATCTGTATCATGGGTAATGTCGTGTAACAGCAGGGAGGGCTGTAGGTACTGCTGAGTTCAATCCCGGCTCCAGGATTCACAAGGGGACTGTGGGCAAGACAGAGTTTCCTTAAGCCTCAGTTTTCTCTTCTGAACAATGGGCACAAACGGACCCTCACTTAGAAGGTGCGTGAGGGTTCTGTGCAACTCATAGAGAGCCCTCGCCTAAGACTGGCTATTTTTCTTGCTGCCACCAATGTCCAGTGTAGATGATAATTATGATAAAACCGGCAGAGGTTTTTGTGGTCCCCTTCAACAGTGGGATGGTTGGAAGAGATGTGACCCAGCCCACCTCCAAACGGTGGGGCTGGGGACACAGGCGGTAGCTCTTGAGGATGGACTCAGGCCTGGGTCTGACTAGCAGAGCCACTGGCCCACCAAAGGCCGGCCTGCTGGACATCAAGCCTCTCCCGGAAGCATCCTTCTCTCTCCTCTCAGCCCCACGTCTCCAGCCAGGAGCTCCTTAATCCCTGGGTTGCTTTTCTGGCAGGCAAACGTTTTCCTAACATCGAAGGGAGGAACATAGTTAATCCTCGGGTCTATTTTATTATGGCTGCAAATATTTCTTTTTTATTGGCATGAAAGGAGATAAGCCAGGTGGAGGAAGAGACAGGGCCGCCCGGGGAAGAGCATCCTTCCCGGCCCCATGCGAATCCCAGGCATGTGGCATGCATTTCCCAACTGCAGCAGGCAGGCTCCCAGGGAGGCTCCACACTGTCTTCTGGCCCAAGGTTGATCGCTATAAAACCAGAGGTCGGCAGCCCGAGACCACGCGGGGCTGTCCAGCAGTCTCTGGGCTGGAGCGGGTGTCCTTCTGGAAACTTCTCTGCACGCAGGAGGCCCGTGACACTGTTGCTGGACGCATGTGACATCTCATTTGTGAGCTGACTTCGCTTTCCAGAGATGGAGAGAGCCAAAGCCACGTCTCTGCAGCGGAAATCTGACCTTGACGGGGAGGACATACTCGGACTCGTGTTACCCAGCCCTGAGATCAGGGTGGAATTCTTAGTAGATAATAGATCCTGGAATGTCAGAGCCGAAAGGAGGCCTCCAGGCCACCTCGTAACAGCCGCTGACATTTATGGCATTCTTACTGCGGGACTGGCTCAGGGCTAAGCGCGGGGGAGCCTCATCTCTACAAATCCTCCCATTCTCTCTGTGAGCTTTATTATCCCCATTTTATAGATGAGGAAACTGAGACCTGAACATCAAGTCACTCATCCAAGACCCCACAACCAGAAAGCTGTGGGGCCCCGATTCAGCCCCGGGTCCTTCAGGCTCCAGAACCTGCTTCGTCACCTTGGCACCCCACAGCTGCCTGTTGCAGGAGCTCCTTAGCCTGAAGCGTGGGCTTCAGGCGGGTCGGAAGCCCCAGAATTTGCACACAAAACGTCTTGCATTTTGCTGGGTGAGCATCCACGGGGATTCCGAGGGCTTCAGCTCTCTCAAAGGTGAACACTTTCTGTACCCCTTATTTTCCAGAGAAAGAAGCAGAGAGGCAGGCCGGTTGCCATGGCTACCCAGCAAGTGTGATGCAGGTCTGGCCTCGGTCCCCCACTGCTTTTCCTAATAGCATTTGTGGGTGAATATGTTGTCAGATAATTTTTATAGAGTTTTTTATTTTTTGTGAAACACACGCAGAAAAGTGTCAGGTACACGTGCGGAGCTCAATGTATTAGGGGCAGTGAGCACACCTGTGTGATCCCCACCCTCATCAAGAAGGAAAACGGGTACCAGCATCCCAGAGGCCCTTCCCCGGCTGGACCGCCACTTCTCCACAGGCAGCTGCTGCCCTGGCCCCTGGCGTCCTGGGGCGCTTCCACCCGCGTGGAGCCCTATGTGGACAGATGCACGCGGCACACGCTGTCTCACCACAAGGTGAGACCGGTCTGCTGCCTGGCGCCGGTCCGTCTCCAGGGCTGCGTGATGCCCTGCTGCACACATCCACCTGCGCTCGGGTGTCCTTGCCCCTGCTCAGGGGCCGTGGGTGGTTTCCAATTCGGGGCTGCAGGAATGGGGTTCGTCTCCCCGTGGTGTGTGCCCCTAGAGCTGGGGCTGCTGGGGCACCCGGCAGGCACGACATCCGGCGGTGGGGACGCTGAGCCGGTTTCCACGGGGGACGTTCCCACTCCCGAGAGCAGCTGCGCCCGCTGATGGCCGAGGGTCTAACCCATACTTTACAATGTAAATAGAAAATTGCCGGCTCTTTCGTTTCCCCCTTGTTGAACGCACTTTTGTGAGTCACTCTCATTTCCCGACCCTATGACACACTCTCAAAGCCAGAGGCTGGATTCAGGCTGACGCCACCAGCTCCAGGGCCAAGATGACGGGTGGCCTGTGGGCCTCGGTCCTCAAGGGGGTGTCCAGGGGGGGAGGCGTCACGGCTGAGGAGTAGCCCAGGGACTGAACCTCCCTCCTCTCTCTTCTGAGGCTGCGTGTGGGAGTCTTGGGGGACAACTGTGTGCCAATTTTGAGCAACAGAATTTTGGGTGGGAGAGGTCATCACCGAGCCTGCCTGCCGGGACAATTTGGTTTCGATGAGCCCTGGACGGGGTTGCTGACAGCTCAAAGGCCTTCACACGGCGCACTTCCATCTGTAAGGACTGAGTTACCAGGGCCGACAGCACCGCTGGCTGAGTCCCACCGCTGCCCACAGCTGCCTTCCAGCTGGTGCCCCCGCGGGGGAGTGGGAGCTCGGTGGTGGCCTTGGTGGCCGGTACCTGCCCTGCGCTGGGAATTTGCTCAGATCCCGACCTTACACGTGATCCCCACGCCTCACGCCCATTAAGAACACAAAGATGGCTTTGCTTTAGGCGTAAGTCTCTCCGTGGGTGGCCTGGGAATCCTGGTGTGCAGACCCCTCCCCCCAGGCCACCCACAGCTGCCTGAGGATGGTACCTGGCTGCAGTCACTCAGACACCACCAGCCAGCCGAGGGCTCCACCCTGCGTTCCCCAGCCCCTGCCGTTCTCGGCCGGCGGCCCCCAGACGCTGAGACTGTCTCCATCCCCCCACCTCCCACCTCCCACCAGATGGCAGGGAAAAAATGTCTCTGGACCGAACCAGAGGTTCTTTTCCACCCGCCCCCAAACCAGACCCTCATTCCATACTTTAGGACTTAGTAAGTTCTTTCCCTCCCTCTCGGTTGCCCTGTGTGGGTCTGAACTCCAAGAATGCACGGCTCCTATTACTCAGGCCGCCTCCTGCTCGCCCTCTGCACCCTGCCTTGGGACGTGCAGGCCGAACCTAAGCTGCAGTTGTCAGAAGCCTTGCCCAAAAGCCTATGCAGAGATACTTCCCCGCCCCTTTGCTGCAAATGAAGCGCTCTTGGTGTTTTCAAATGCTACAGGGCACGGATTTCTCTGTTGTTGCTACTCTGTCCCCCTCTCTGTCTCCTCGGCTCCCCTAGTTTGTCTGTGTCGCTCCACTGTGCCACCCCCCTCTTCCCAAGGCTCTTCTGCCACACGCGCGCGCACACACACACCCCAATCCATGTGCAGGAAGTTCCCATCGACAACAGAATTGGGGCTGTGCAACTCCTGGTAAGAACAGAGGCATTCTGTGGATGCAATTCAATTGGCTCTAACTTGAGAGAGAGAGGGAGAGAGGGAGAGAGGGAGAGAGGGAGAGAGGGAGAGAGGGAGAGAGGGGGAGAGAGAGAGAGAGACAGAAAGAGAGACAGAGAGAGAGAGAGAGAGAGAGAGAGAGAGAGAGAGAGTGTGTGTGTGTGTGTGTGTAGGCGTCCCAGGGTTTGTTTCATTTGCCTAAGATTATGAACAAACACACTCATGGATACAGCCACCCATACATACTGCATAAGGGAATGTATATTCACACATAGTGTTTATATGTGGAGTAACTATTTAACTGATGATCCCAGTGGAGACACCTTTGAGAGTGAAAGGGTGCCGTTAATAACGGTGCCAGGACCAGGGTGTAACCTGGGCTGTCCCCTCCCGCCTGCGTGTGACAGATGGCGGTGTGTGTGGGACACAGCCCCGTCCAGCTCGACTTTGCCTGTGCCGGGTTGGGGCAGGGTCAGGCTGAGTGTGTCAGCTCACCGCTTCAACGAAGCCCCACTTCTCAGCAGCCTGCGGGAAGAAGGGCTTGTGAGATAACGGAGCAGGGCATTCACATAACTGTCAGCGTTTCCCGGCACAATGCAGAAATATTTGATTGCATCTACGACACCAGAAATCCAAATTAAAGACATCAAAATTGTCAGCCACAAGACACTTTTTCTGCCCGATGTGGATTTTTTTTTTTTAAAGCCCTCAAATGGGCACATCAGAATGGTCCCTGGAATCTCTCCCTTTTCATCAAATGTGCTGGCTTCAGCCAACGTGGTGCGGGGCAGTCATCTGCAGAGTTGCAACCAGCCGGCCGTTCAGCGGGATGGGGGCCTGGAAAGCCGGCCGGTCCCTCCCTGGTCTCGGGGGAAACAGTCTGCTGGGCTCCGGCGTGGGGCTGGGACAGTGAACCCGCCCCCAGTTATTGCGGCAGCCGTCCTTACGGCCAGGCAGCCCGCGGCACTCCGCTCTGGGGGTCGTTTGAAATGACTGCTGTTCCGTGGGGGAGTGAAAGTGCTCTCCCACGTTTGTCACCCGTCTTGAATGATGTGACCAAGGCGAGCTGCCTGTTGTTTACTGTCCCCGGTTAACGCTGTTATTTAATGAACCGATTCCCCCACTGCCAAAGTAGGGGATATTTATTCATAGGACCCCGCGTGAGGAGGTATTCACCAATCCTGTAAAATTAGTTATTACGCTTGAGCTACTCGTGAATTCCCTTCACTCATTTTGCTTTGCGCTACGTTGTCATCCGCGGTAAAGCTAATAACATATATCTCGGCGGGTATGATCTGCTGCAAGAAACTGGTACCCACTTTGGACATTTGCTGTGCATAAATATACAAATAGATGAACTATTTCTTGAGTGGCATTTACATGAAAGTAACTTTTCAGAATGACTTGGCTGATCAAAAGTTTACTTTTAGAATGACCGTTTTTGTGAATTGGACTTTCCCTTTAATAGTTATCAGGGAAAGCAAAAACCAGGCGGAGGGAATGAAAAGAGACTTGAATGAGGAAGGATGGGCTTCTCTGCACCGGCAGTTACTTCAGAATCTGCAGCAGAGAAGCAGAGAGAGGAAAGCCCTTTGTGCAGCGTGAAAATGTTCGCCCTCTTCTGATAAACACGCTCCAAGCGAGCGCTCGAGAGAAATCGGCGGCTGCCTGTTCTTTATGGGAAAAAGTGCCCTCGGTTTCTTTCTGAATCTTTTGGGAGAAATTGAGCATGGAGACGGAAACATTTCAGTTAGCTTTAAAATGTACATTCTCCACAGAAGTAACAAGACATGTCTTTCTAAAAGCAAGACAGATGATCTTCTATAAAAACGCAGGCGTGAGTTTCTTCCCTCGGCAAACAAGTTTTAATTGTGTTTCACTATGAGAACTAGGAAGTCTTTGGAAACTTTACGGAGGTCACTTCTTTTATTCTCCCGAAGCTTTCCTTTTCATTTCATTTAGCCATTTCATCAGGGTGTGTGTCTGTGTGTGTGTGTGTGTAGGAGAGAGACAGAGAGAGATTCAAGAACTTGAGAACTGAAGGTTGAGAAACACCAGATGAATTGTCCCAAATCTCTGTAGCTTCTAGTTCCTTAAAAATACCCCCAGAAAATGTTTTCTTCCTTTTTTGCAGGATGCAGGGTTCTCTCCAGCTTGCCCGCAAATCCTGAAATTCCTTTGCTTAAAACAGAACAAGACAAAACAAAACTTGTGCCTTTTCTCAGAATGACAAACCAAACATGCAGAATCTGAAATCCCCAGAACACAACCCAGACCATACACCTTCTGACTCAACAAGCAGGTTTTATGGAGACCCCAGTAAACCCAAAGGATGGCAGTAAATAAACAGCCAGCGGGCTCTCCCACACAGCCGTGTCTTCGGGACCTCAAACATCTGAAGGCAAAGGAAGGACCCCGCGTCTGGCGCAGTTCGGGGGACGTGTGGACAGATCATCCCAATAGCTGAGCCGCCCGATTCCTTGCAAGTCATCCAGATGGAGTGAAGCTGAGAGGTGTAGATAGTACGCCCATCCCAAAGCACTTTTCCAAACTGCCACCTCCAACAGGTATGTAAATATTTGGAATAAACAATAGAAGGAATAAACGCAATCAGGCAACTAGCAAACATGGCAACTAGTGACATTAAAAGGACGTCGATACTGAGGATGTTAAAAGGCAGAGGGACAGGAATTTAGCTTTTTGGAGCTGCAAGACGTGCTGATGTGAACTTAATACCTTCATAGAAAACACAGCTTGCATCCCGTTGCTGACTGTTGGGGAGTCCCCACGTGGAATGGCGAATCCTGAGGGTCTTTTTTCAACCGGCTCATTTCCACTCCCTGTGACACTGGACAAGTCACTTGACCTCATCCAGCTTTCAATTCTGCATCTAAAAATGGAGATAATCCTCCTTGTGCCTACTCTCTGGGGACGTTTGAGCATGAGATGAGAAAAAAGGGGGAAAGAGGAAAGGCACTCTGTATGACATCTGGTGGGAATGTTTTGCAGGATCTCTAAAATTGAAAGGGAAAAAGGCAATTCTGTCCTCTCCCCAGGTCACTCCCAGGACAGGCCTGGCTTCCTTGGAGCTCGGGTGACCCACAGTCTCGGCCATCGGCTCCCTCCCGATGGGAGCTTGCCTGGGGAGCTGTTTTCCTCCCTCTGACAGGAAGCAGCTTCCTTCTGGAAGGGTCCTGACATCACTCTTGGTATTCCAGAAATTCCCTGGCATGTCCGGAGGGGCCATTCCGTGGGCACGGGAGTGCATTAAACGTATCGACCTTTACAACCTTCCCCGAGGTGCCCTGGCCCCCAGACTCTCCCACACACCTGTGAACAGACGCTTGCACGCACACACACCTTTTCCCCATCTTGCACAGACAGCAAACCACTCCAGGCATCTCCCATTTGATCCGGGGCCGTCTCTGGCCACCCTGGCCAGCGGCCCCTAGAGCAGGAGGAAGCCCGGCATTGGGGAGCCTCAGCAGCTGTTTGCACAGACGCGTGCAGGAGACAGATGGGCTGGCAGAAGACCGGCAGGGCACTGGGTGGTACCATCCCGGGACCGGCCTCCTCGCCCCTGGGTCTTTGGAAACTGCCTTCTCTTTGGACCTGTCTGCCTCCCGGCCCAGCACGCGGCCCCTCCAGGCAGCAGGCAGGCGGGGTTACACACGAGGCTTCACCTGCCCAGTGGTTGCCCTGGGCGGCGTTTCACGGTACAGCCAAGTGTCCAGGCCCACGTGGTCGGGACCCGCCACACTCCGCCATGGGGCTTGTCACCGTGCAATGAACCCAGTCATTTCACCTGCGTCCCAGGGCAGGGAGATCAGCTCCTGAAGCCCATGGGATTCTTTGATCCAGGAGGCGGTTTGGGGCTCAGCTCCAACTGGCCTTTCAAACACCCTTCGTTGAGTCCCAGGAGGGTCCATTGCTGGGGTGGGGCTGGGAGGGGCCCAGCAGGAAACGCTGGGTTCCGGGGCCACCCTCCCCCGCCCCCCGTGCTTCTTTCCAGCTGTCCCACGGCCCAAACTCACTTATCTGGACCTCAGAAGCCCCGCAGGCAAAATGCGGTTTAAGATACTATGTCCCAGGCTGGACCCTTCTGTCCCGACACTTGTCACAGGGTGCGATCTGACATCTGTGGGATTGTCTGGTCCATGCCGGTCTCCCCTGTAGAGGCCCATTCCCCAAGGTAAGGTGAGGGGCTGGGCCCGCTGGGCCCCCCTCGGTGTGCCAGCACGGAGCCTGGCACAGAGCGTGCGCACGTCCGGAAAGGATTCGGGCCAAGTAGGAGGCATCTTGGCGTGCTGACTGAGGGGTGCCCGCGCGTGTCTGAATGGGAGACACCGCGTGATGTACAGAGAGGGGTGACACACACCCAGCTCAGCTGTTGGTACTGTTGTTCTCACTCGATGAGGCCCCCGCTTCTCAATTTGTAGACCGAAGCCCCTCACCCACGTCTTGTTATTCAAATCCCAGCCCACCCCGTTTTGAACGATACATCTTGGTAAGCGGGGTTTTCCCATCTTCCCTGGTCCTAGAGAAGCTCCGGGTTCCCGGGGAGGCACACGCCAGCATCTGTCTAATCTCTCAGGGCGCCTGGCAAGACGGGCGGCGCCGGGGGACCCAGGCTGCTCCTGACGCCTCTGCCCTGCAAGCCTGGACGGCGGGTGAATGCCTGGTGTTGCCACGGTGTTTGTGACTCTCATTTTTCTCGATGAGACCATGATAGTGTCATGACCCCACAGGGGTCCGCCCTGCCAGATGTGAACCCTGGACCCCCAGTGCCAAGTAACCAACGGGCGGTGCCAATCAACCCCTGACTCCTTTTTATAGACACTCTAATTCCACTGCCTGACAGGTGGCTTTCTGTCAAGCCGCTGGCACCAGCCCTGCAAGATATGGGTCTCCCATCACCTGACACAGCCAGGCTGGAGGCTGGGTCTCTCCATCACCCCGAGGCTCCAGGCAGCCCGGCTGGGAGAGCACAGGAGGGGCCGGAGTCGGGAGCTCAGTGACAGTTATCTTGTCACTGCAAGAGCCACAGGCTTCTGGATGGCCCCCGTGCTGAGCGAAGGTGGCTGCTGGAGAGGGCTCAGAGGGACCTGCCGGGAGGTGTGCTGCCCAGCCGCAAAATAAATCACTCCCCTGGCCAGCTCCTGGAAGACTGGAAGCCCATGCAGGCGGTCATTAAGGAGTTTATTTGTTCAAGTACAAATGCCCCAAGCGTCAGTCCACAGGGTCACCTTAGGTGTGAGCACCTCGGTGTGGACGGAGCGTTATATCCTGCACGGAGCGGGAGGGTCGGGGGTCCGAGGGACAGAGAGGGAGGCGCCAGCATAGCCAGGAGCGTGGGACTCCTGATGGCTCCAGCCATAGCTTGCTCACTGGGCAACTTCAGAACCGTCCACAAGTATTAGTTGAGCACCTACCATATGCCAAGGAGTGTCCCGAACACTGGGGCTACGGCGGCCAACAGGACAAGTTTATAGTCTGATTGGGGGTGGGGGACAGGAAGTGTACAAATACGTGAAAGCAAGGGACTGTCAGGCCATGGGAAGAGCTGGGATGGAAAGGAAAGAAGGCGATGTGGGCGGGTGGAGTAGACAGAAGAGGCCTCTCAGATGAGGGGCGCTGGAAGCCGAGAAGGAGCTGGCTGCGTGGAAACTTGGGGGAGACCATTCCAGAAAGAGGGGCTGGTTGGTGCCAGCAGAGGTGCCTGGGGAACACACAGGAGCCTGAGTGGCTGGAGCTAAGGGAGAAGCAGGAGATGGGCCAGCAGGGCAGGCAGAGGTGGACCAGGGGGGAGGCAGGGGCGGGGCTTGTGGCTCACCGGGGGGAGGCAGGGGGCGGGGCTTGTGGTTCAGGGAGCTGACCTGAAGTTCGTGGGGTCACCCCGCTGAGGGGTGGAGGCCAGGCCGAGGGGGCTCGCACCGGGGCAGCGCGGCTGTGCCGTATGGCACAACACCTTTCCACAGACCTAGAGGCTCACAAACCACCGTGTAGTGTCTCGCCTCCTGGTTAATTTCTTCCAGAAATCCAGAAAGTTCTACACATATCTAATGTGGTTTTTTTTTAACACAAAACTAGAACCCCCTCCCCCAAGAAATACAGTTTTGCATTTTTATGGATATGGTACGAGCATTTTCTCATTGTAAAGTTCTTTCAAAGTTTAAAAAAAGAAGTCCTAGAAAAATTTCTAGCGTTATGACAGATGCAAGCGCTGTGGGCTGCAGAAAGGGGGTGGGGGGGCACCCGGCACGGCGCCCTGAGTTGTCCCAGGACACGGCAGATCCCGGACGCTGTCACCTCCCCTCCCCTGTGGCACCACAGAGACTCCTGCCTCCTGCCTCCTGGGCCGACAATCCCACACCTAAGCATGGGGGCTCCCTCACAAACACCCCAATTTTGAGACATCTCACTAGCATTGCCTACGCGCTGACGTGTGCCCAGCACGGGTCTTGATGCTGGAGACACTAAATCGAATCCCCTTTCTCCTCGGAGCTCAGGACCCAGAACCAGCACCTTCTAGAACTTTCTGGTAGCCCGCATGCCAGGTGTTTGCACTTTGGAGCTGATTAGTACCTTCGGGGAACCTGACAATATTTTTTCACTTTTCATCTTGATGTTCTCTCTACCTGTGGGACGGCTAACAAAGACTCCTTTCAAGATGACACCTTTGGGGGTGAGGTGAAAGTTCTGGAAATAGTGCGGATGCCTGCATGGTATCGTGAAGGTATTTCATTAGAAATGGTGAAGATTCCATAAAAAAAAAAAAAAAGAAATGGTGAAGATCGCAAATAATATTACTGTACGTATTAGTCCATAATTAAAAAGAAATTATGGAACGTACCAACGCTCACTGAATTGTACACTTTACAAGGGTGGATCGCATGGCATCTGAATTTACACCTCAATAAAGCTGTTTAAAAATAAATTAAAATAAGTAAAAAACTTTTAAAAAGATACCTTTGAAAGAGCTAAAAGATAAAGTTATCGATCGTCATGGATATTTCAAGAATGAATGCTCTTAACTACTAATTTTGGTTTCTTATTAACCAAGCCTTTGCTCAACAGAAAATCAAAGATACACCAGAGAACGGGCCAAGCGCAGAGCTGTGCCAGAGAAGCTTCTGGCCAATTGATTCACAGTCAATTTCACCACAGCGGATGCACAAGAAGGTTGGACAGGTTCTAGAAATCAACTGGTCTCAGAAGTAACTCAATATCCCACTGGCTCTGCCCCACCACACTCCTCTCTCTTTCTTTATATGTGATTTTTTATAATCCTGGAGTTCACAAGTGCCTCCGTGAAGGCGAAAATCCCCACAGAACAGACACTTCATCCAGCACAGAGATGATCCAGTTTTGCCCATGAAACGCTCACATCCACACGGGCTGTTGGTTCAACTGCTCAAAGAAATCGAACCTGTATCCCAGCAAAGGAGAAGTGAGCAAAGATCAAAACGTACGGGGGGTGGGATGGGCTCTGACACTCGCGGCAGGAAGCGGGGATGGGAGGGGCCGGGGTCAGTTCCCCCAGGAGGAGCCCTGTGGTCTCGGTTTGGTTTCCGTTACTTTTAGGAGCAATTTTTCTTCTTCTGTCGGCCTGTGCGAAGGTGGAACTGCCCCGGCGACTGGCATTTCGTGTAATTGGCGCTTATGGTCACCAAACCCACAGGGCTGAGCTCGGCACCCCGACTGCTGCTGATTGAGGTGAAATTAAACAGCTTGGATGTGACCGCAGACCCTGCTGAAATGTGAGTGCCCCGGATCGGGCTGGACTCAGCTCCGGTGGAATAGAGGCTCCACTGTGCTCCACATGGAGACCCAATCCAAACCCAGGGCTAGGGGAGAGAGGGGGAAGTGGCCGGAAGGACAACGCAGTTACTGAAACCAGAAACTTCTTAGTGAGCAGAGCCGAGCCTGGCATCGCTGCCTGCAAGGACCTACCTGGGCTCCGGACCCAGGCATCGGGTAAAGGAGAAGGAGGGCTGATGCAGCTCAGGGGAGGCTTCCTGGAGGAGGTGGCACGGTAGCAGATTCTTGAAGGAAGTAGCGGGACCCTCCGAGACCAAGGGGAAGGATTCCAGACAGAGGAAGCAGGTGGGCAGAGGAAATCCGGAGCCTCCGGGGAATCGCTGGTTCCCCAGAGCGGTGGCCACACAGGCTGCAGAAAGCTCTGGGGGCTGGGCCTGGAGACGGGACCCCGTCCTGCAGGCAGTGGGACCCTGGAAGGAATCTCATAGGTGGGTGGCGTGATCAGCTGTGGATGTTAGAAATCTCTGGAAGGTGGGGTGGAAGGGAGCGAGGCTGGGGCAGGGGTGCACAATGAAGGTTTGAGGCAGGCAGTGTGGTGCAGACGGACAGCAGGACATAGATGCAGTGTGGACTTGGGAAGAATGTAGGAAGATTCAGGACATTCCCGGGGCCCCTCCAGACCACCTGGCCATTCTTAACACCCTAACCCCGCTCATATAAAAATCCCTTATTAAACAGACCCTCGTGGAATTCTTCTAATTCGAGGGGTCCGTCTGCTTCCTATGGGGACCGTGGCTGAGACACAGACATCATTCACTTCTCAGAAGTCTGCAGTCACATCAGAGGCCTGTGCTGTGTTTCCAGACGTGTGCGCCAGGCACAGTGCAGACCGCAGCCCAGGCGGGTCCTCTGTCCCCACGAGTCCAGGGCAGCCCCTGGGGGCCTTGGTGAGTATTCAGATTCCAGGGCCCTGTCCCAGCCTCAGTGGATTAGAACTCTGGGAGAGGTCCCCGAAGTCTGAATGTTCACAAGGGTCTCAGGGGTCCCTGTCCAGACTGAAGTGTGGTCCCTACCGCGGGCCACACTCGCCCTGCTCCGAGCTGCCAGAGTCCCTGCTCAGTGCCCTTCGCAGCGCCGTACACGTGACCCGCCTGGCGGGCACACAAACGGCTTCAAGGACGGGGCCTCTGGACGGCTCAGCAGCCGCGTGAGTGGCCAGTGCCCAGGTTAAAGATTTGGAAAATCACCCCTGAATTCTTAAGCAAGGAACTATCGGTGTGTTCATTGGTCTCCATTTATAGTTTTCTGCTGTTTGCAATGTGTCTCCCATCCAGGAAAATTGTAACAACAACAACATAATTTAAAAACCAGGAATCTGTTATGCACGTGAGAACTTATAACACTCACGCTATAACTTACAGCTGCTCATGTGGTCTCTCCTGCTGATACGTTAGTGGTAGCAAGTCCAACTTTATGAATATCGATATACATTTTTTAAAGAGAAAAGTTGGCAGTAATTAGTCATTTTTATGTGAAAGCCAAGGATCTTTTCCTTAACAAGCACATTTCCAGCATGTTCAGTGGCTCGGAAGGGAGTTCTTGTGTTTTGACACGTGGCAGAGCTCTGTACCCCTTCAGCGCGCCCGCCCGCCTGGGCAACCCTACCCTGAACCCCCCTCACCGCCCGTCCCTGGGGCTCTTCATCCGTCCATAGTTTACTGGGCCCCCATCACGAACGTCTAGCCCCACACGTCCTCACTCTTCGCCAATCCACACATTTTCCTTTCTCCCTAGTGTTGAGATGTTTAAAAACAGGACAGAACCAAACAAAACGGGTCCTTTCTTCATCGTGCTTATCGACGCCTTTAATAAATTGCAACAGGTAAATGTCACCGCCATCGACCGGGGTGCCTCTGCACAGAATAAAAGCCCTCATTTGCTTTCCCTTGGATTGGATTTCCAAACGGGTCAAACATTTACAGAAATGGTCCAAACTGTACAAATAAACCGTAGGTCTAGTGGAGAAGGCAGTTTACATTACTCGGGGTCAGATGAATATGGAAGCTGCGGCCCCGGCCCTTTGAAGACCACTTTGCATCATGGATGTAAGTAAGCTCTGTGCTCTGTCTGGGATCCCTCAATCCCATCAAAAAGCTTTGGGAAAGGTATCTCGGTCCTGTAAATCCACGGCCCCGTTCACACTCCAGCTGGGCAGCTCTCATCCCCCCAGGTCAAACGAACCGGGCCATTAGCCCAGGACTCCCGGCTCGCCCGTACACCGCAGGCCAGCAACGGGCCCCTTCCTACTGTGCCGTCACCTGCTGGCTCAGCTGCCATCACTCACCCTGAGTCCCTCCACGGCAGGAATCGGGTCATCTCGTCTCGTATCCCACGCCTAGCCTTGCACGTGGTTGATTTTCACCTGTTTGTTAATCACCCCCATTTTATAGATGGGGAAATGGAGACTCTGAAAGGTCCCAGTGACCTGTGTGGGCAGAAGTGGGCCTATCCTCCCTGATTCTCAGAAGGATGCCCATGCTGGTTACTAGGCTACTGTCTCTCAGCTCCAAACCCACCTACTGTGGTTGAAAGGTGCGGTGTGTGTGAACTAGGGTGGGCACTAATCCATCCTTATAAGAAGAGGGAAATTTGGACTCAGACACGCACCGAAGGAAGGCCCCGTGAAGACGGAGGCAGAGACTGGAGGGATGTGCCCACGAGCCAAGGATGCCTGGGGCCCCAGGAGCTGGAAGAAGCAGGAAGGACCCTCCCGTAGAGCCTCTATAGGGAGTATAGTGGCCCTGCTGACGCCTTGATTTTGAAATCCTGGCCTCTGCGGTGTTGAGCCCGCACTTTGTCACGGCCACCCCAGGACACTCAGACACCGCCCTCTGTTCTCTGCACAGTGAAGCTGGAGCTGGGGCTCTGTCCGCCACGCCTCTGAGAGCTGCTCCGGGCTTGTGCCGGAGGGAGCCTGCTGCCAGGCCCGGGAAGGCGGGAGAGAGGTGCCCCTCCCTGTCTGCTTCCTGACCCGCCAGCATCACAGCAGAAATGTCCTCCACGCGGGGCAGCTGGTTCCACCAGCCCTAGAGATGGTGGCTACGTCCATCTGTAATTCCCACCTTGGCCGACTCTCACGTGGCCTTCTGGCCTATTCATGCTTCCAAAACCTGGTTTAAAAAATCTTTGTATCAAATTCTCTCTGTTACAGTAACTGGTGTGTTTAATGGCTCCCAAGTTCAGTTTGGGAACACAAAGTTCTGGGCGTGGACAGTGGTGACGGCTGCACGACAACGCGGATGTACTTAATGCCACTGAACTGTATGCGCAAAAATGGTTAAAGTGGTAAATTTTATGCTACTTATATTTTATCTCATACACACACACACACACACACACACACACACACACACAGCAACTGCTGTGGTTCCTGTTTTCCTGTCTGATACACATCACGTAAATAGTGATGACGAGATACACATTATTTAAGATGACGATGAGCCATTACCTACTGAGTCTTTACTGCGTGCTAATCTGTACTAAGTACTTAACCTTCGTAGTATTTTATGAAGTATTTATTGTCTCCATTTTAATTAACTGATTAATTAATTTATGGCTGCATTGGGTCTTCATTGCTGTGTGCGGGCTTCCTCTAGTTGCAGCGAGCGGGGGCCACTCTTCGTTGCAGTGCGCGGGCTTCTCATTGTGGTGGCTTCTCTTATTGCGGAGCATGGGGTCTAGGCACGTGGGCTTCAGTAGTTGTGGCTCGCAGGCTCAGTAGTTGTGGCTCACGGGCTTCAGTAATTGCGGCGCGCGGGCTCCAGAGCACAGGCTTGGTAGTTGTGGCGCACAGGCCTAGTTGCTCCGCGGCATGTGGGATCTTCCCGGACCAGGGCTCGAACCCGTGTCCCCTGCATTGGCAGGCAGATTCCTAACCACTGCGCCACCAGGGAAGCCCTATTGTTCTCCATTTTAGAGACGGAGAGACTAAGGTTCACAGAGGTTACATTGCTTGTCAGCAGAGATGGCAAATGGTGGAGGTAAGGTTTGGTAGATGGATCCTTTCACCATTAGGTAAGATCCCTCCCTCTCCCCGGTAGTTCTTCTTGTTCTGAAGTCTGCTTTATCCGATATTACTAGAGCTGCTCCTTCTTCCGAAAGTAACATTTGCATGATGTGTCTTTCTCCATCTTTTTACTTCCAAGCTACCTACGTCGATATATTTTTGGAGTGAGTTTCTTATAGACAGCATATACTTCAGTGTTTTTTTTTTTCTTCCATCCACTCTGCCCACCTCTGTTTTAACTGTATTTAGACCATTTATATTTAAAGTAATTATGGGTCCATTACCACTTCAGTCTGCCATTTTGTTTGTTACGTCCATTTTTCATTCCTCTGTTTCTCTTTTTTTGCCTAAGTCTGGTAGGTTACTTGCACATTTTCCCGATTCCTGTGTGACTTACTTGTAATGCTCTTGGGGATACGGCTGTCACAGTTTCCTGGGCTCTGCCCTAAAAACCACAACCTATTGACGTAACTGATCACGGTCTACCGATATCAAGGTTTTATCACTTTGCATGGAGTTTAGAAAACTTACTTCCATTCAGGTCCTTGCCTCCTCCCTACTTTTAAAACATAATCGTCTTAGTTATTTCCTCTGTGTACGTGGGCACCACCTCAAGTGGTGCTATGATTTTGGCTTCAAATATCCCGCTTTCCCGGTCTTCGTGTGTTTGTTTGGTGTCACATTCAGGGCTTTTAGTTATAGGATGGAGGACCTGGAGGGTGGTACTGTCCATCTTGGCAGGGATCAGAGGCTCCCGGAGGGGAAATGTGAACCCAAGTCCCCAGGTGGGGCTTGCAACTGAACGCACGCTCACCTCCCCCGCACCCTCAGCCTCCCTGGGTCACCGGGCGTGGTTTCATGCTGTTCTTCTGGGGCACACCCTCCGCACCTGTTCTCAGCTGGAGGTTGACTCAAGCCTTGGGCTCTGACCACTTCCTTTGGAGACCTTGGCAGTCATCTGACCCAAGTTTTCCTCACCCGGCCCTCCGCGTTCCTCTTTCATCATTCAGCCCCCTCCAGAAAAGATGATCCGGAGAGAGGCATTTTAATCCCATGTTGGTCTATGGGTAGCCCAAGGAAAAATCCATCAGCTCCTGCTAAAACCTCAGTCTCATCTGATCTCCAGTCCCTGGAGGCCAGGAGGAAACAGGAGAGATGCAAAGAGACAGACATCAAGGCCACTGCCAGGGTGACCTGGTATTTGGTGGTAAATTACAGAAACAGACCCTCACAGGGACAACGCATCTCTTTCTGTCCAACCTTTTATGCAAAAGCTATGAGTTCTCCATAGAAGTTGAGTATTACCTCAATCACTCAATCAATGAGGACAACCAGAAACAAAGAAGACCTTCCATGTGCCCACCTGTAATGTGGACACAATACCAGCATCTAGGTCACAGCGCTGCTGTGGGCGGATGCGGCCATGGGTATGAATTAATAAGTACAGTGCCTGGCCCGTTGGTAAGGCCCGCACAACAATAACCATTATTTTTATAAGTATTAATTGCTTTATAAGTTATTAATCAGCCTTTTGTTGCACCCGTTTTCCTCTTGGTCTTTCATCAACGTTATTACGGAACAG
The DNA here is from genome assembly GCF_003676395.1 of Aethalodelphis obliquidens. Taxonomy (NCBI): domain Eukaryota; kingdom Metazoa; phylum Chordata; class Mammalia; order Artiodactyla; family Delphinidae; genus Aethalodelphis; species Aethalodelphis obliquidens. The sequence goes on along the minus strand of NW_020837964.1, from coordinate 2,949,307 downwards.
AATTTTTCAAATAACTGAGAATCCTTCTGCACATTCTTTCCGTTCTAAATCCATATTACCTCAAATTCAGTTTTCCGCACTACATCTGGGAAAAGGGGCGGAATTTGGAAAGTCCCACAGAAGAGCCCAGAAACTGGAAGTTATAAAATCCCAAGCCACGACACGAGGAGACGGAGGCGCTGTTTACACAGAGGCCGTCTCCTCCAGTAACCGCGGCCCCCAGCCATCAACAATAGAGGTAAAGTTGTAGAGAGCTGGAAACCAACACTTATTTTTCTGCTAGTTAGTATCTGCAGTTGGTCTTGGGGGATTTCTAAGGATGAAACTCTGCGTGGGGAAGGCCGGCTCACCCCCTTCAGTAACTGCACACAAAGAGAAGCGTTTGCCTGTTCTCGCTTCTCATCCACTGTTGCCATTTCCAAATCACCACGCTCCCTCTGGACCATCTCCTGGAAATCTCGCGCTACTGGAGGTCACCATCATGGATGGGTCCCATTGGCTTTCCTCAATCGACCGGAGTGGTTTTTAATCCAGGTCCCACTGTTCCCTTCCTCCCATCTCCAGCAGCCACGGATGAACCTTCCAACTTCCTGGCCTCCCAGCGACCTGACCTCCCCAATGCTGACACCTTTCACCTAGTGGTTAAGTTCAAGTTGGGTTGCCAGTACCTAACATGAGAGAAAAAGAAACCTTTGACCTTTGGGTGTCTGTCACATAAGTTGAACCTCCCTCCTAAATTATGCAAATGAGAGTCTGTCCCTTGCTCTGAAGCAGTAAGACCCAGAGAGGAAACACGGTAGTTGACCCAGGCAGGCAGGGTGACCGACACCTCCACAGAATTCCAGGGGGTCCCAAGCTGGGCATGGAAACAGCCACCGTGCCTGCAGGGTCAAAGGGACAGGGAGGGGGGCCATCTCAGGGGAGACCTACACGGACATCAACGTCAAGGGCAGGCGTGTCTCCCTCTGACATTGCCACGAGGCGAGCCCCGGGGCTCGTAGATACTGCCCTGGCAAAGCGACCGGGAGACCCTGGCACTGACAGATTCCCGGAACAGAAGCTCAGACTTGGGTTAGGTTGGGTTAGGAAGAATTAAAGGCCTATTTAGTTTGGACTAAAAAGGCAGGGCTTGGCGACGACGCCCTCTTCCTCTCCCTCTCTGCCCTTCCTCTGCACCCACCACTGCTCCTCACTTCAGGGGGGTCCCACGTTGCCCCCTCCAGCCTCCTCTTCCACAGCTTTATGTTACAAATGAAGAACCCGAGGACAGGGGCTGTCTGGAACTCAAAAACTGGATGGAGCCCCTAGGCTCCCACCCAGAGCTGTCACTGCTCCGTCACACACCTCGACAGCTCCACGGGGACCGAGGGGTGTTTACACACGGGGTGAACCTGATCAAACGCCACCAGCTGAATCTGGTGGGGTGCAGGGCTTCCTCCGTAGTGTAGGTGAACCACTTTCAGATAATTGCTGAGTTAGGGTGCCGGGAAGACGGCTTCATTCACTCAAAGACATTATTGCCTTAGATGGCTAGAGATTACGGGGCTGGGGCAGGCAATGCACCAACACTCAAGTTACTTTGCTGAGGGGCGATGTGTTGTATTTAAAAGTTATTTCTGTGTAGACAAAATAAGAACGAGGTTCAACAACTATGTAAGGAATATCAGGATAAGGAATTTCTTTGGACATGGGAAGGGAGAAGGAAGCCCAACAACCACCTTTTCCTGGATACCAGTAAATTCAGGTTCAAATTACCCAGATGTTTGCATGTGTCTACGTACGTGTGTATCCATCCATCACCCATCTATCCATCCATCCATCCACCCACCCATGTATCTATCCATGTATCTATCTATCTATGCATCTATCCATCTATCCATCTATCCATCTATCTATCTATCTATCTATCTATCTATGTATACACACCAGATGTGATTCCCCCGTATTCTGTCTTGCTAGGAGAACCTCAACTTTGCTTAAGTATTCATTCCTCAGGGAGGTGACTGGAGGACCAAAGCCAGCGGGATTATTCTCCTGCGGGGGGATCATGGGAAAGCATCTTGGTCAAAACCGGGGAGCCATTTGAGTCCCAAGGGCTCAGCTGAGTCTGGTCACCCCGGCAACCAGGCTTCCAAAGACTCTCCTGGAACCCCGACTCAACAGAACTCCTTGGAATTCATATTCTCTGGTTTATTTTGAGCACTAGTATTTTAATGCCAGAAAACTCCCATGTTTCCATTAATGGCTGGTATTTAAGTTCACTGGATGAAAAATACGATTTGATTTTCTTTGGTGCCATTTCCCTAGAGTAGAGCACTGCATAATGAAGCAGCAGAGGCCAGGTTTCCATAGAACATACTTTTTTAAAGGGGACTCTAGCTAGGGTCCCCTCAACTTGAACCCTAGGAACCACAAGAGTTGTGAAGCTACTGCATCATTTATTTGCAAAGAGACACTGGGGTCCTTGAATGCTGAATAGGTACTGAGGACAAAGAAAGAAGCAGCGGCAAACATTCGGGGCTGTGTTCCGGGGACAGCTCTAGGCCTGTGTGCACTAACCAACACAGTCCCCACAACAATCCCGTGAGGCAGGTGTGATGATTGGTCTCATTTTACAGATGAGGGAAATGAAGCCCAGAGAGGCTGAGTCACTTGCCCAAGGTCACACAGTATGAAGTGGCAGAACTGGGATTCACACCCTGGCTGGGACCGATCTCAGAAGGAAAGGAAGTCTAACCAGACATCAAAAACGATGGAACCCAGCAGAGGCTATCAAGGGGGTCACCCACAGAAACAACCCCGAACTCCTCTTAGAAACATCACGAGTGACCCTTCCTACGCTAGCGACGATGTTCCTTCCAGCCCGCGGATCTGATGGAGAACAGGAGCACGGCACACCCAGGCCCAGAGGTGCCGGGAGAAGATGCTGCCCCGTGCCGGGGAGAGCGGCGATGCTGGGCCCCCAGAGCCGGCCTGGCCCCCATGGCTGCTGACAGAAGCAAAGAGCCAGGGACGGCCCTGAGTCTTCTGGTGCCAGAAAGGAACAGGGTGGGAGCAGGCTGGCACGTTGCCAAGGAGCGCAAGAGGCCTGAGCTGACTGGTGCTGACAGATGGGTGGCCATGGGCTCTGGGGGCGGCCAGGGGACCGTGCAGAGCCTGGGCCCATCCTCTCGATACTGAGAAAGGTGCAGACTCTCCCCGACAGGGAAGAACCACTGGGGAAGGTTCCAGAATCAGGGCCGGGCACTATCCTTCTGGGTGGAACACCCACCGTGTGACTAAGGGGCAGCAGGAGCCCTGCAGCTGGGTCTGACTCCACCCTGACCATCTGTGAGACCCCGGTGAGCCTCAGGGCTCCTGTCTGACCTGGGTTTCCTCAATCTCTGTAATGGGAGGAAAACAATCCCAACCTGATAGGGTATCATGACGATTCCACAAGATAAGGGTCCTGGCACATGGCAACAGCATCCCCAGACCGTGTCACCCCAGCATTCTTAGCGTTTTCTAGAAGAAAATTATGGTTTCACATATGCACACACACATACACACACGCAATTTCCAGTGGGGAAATTGTTAATATTTCATGAGCTTGCGGTTAAGCCCAGAGCTGAATTTGCAGCCAAGGAAATCAAATTTAAAAACCCCAGGGGAAGCTGACGGAGAGGCACTGACAAGCCTCTCCAGTACCTTCTCTGAAACTCCTACGACACCCAGACTCGGGAGCTTTAAAGGCTTTTCATCAGGATTTGAGCCTCTGCGCGCAGCAGGCGGGTGTGCGGTGATGTCCTCCTGACCCTTTGTTGACCGGACGCAGCTGGGAACACACAGAAATGCCCAGGAGAGGGGGTATCTCTCTCAACAGCCTTTTTTTTTTTATATTCTATATAGTGATACAGAACACCGTCATACACATTCAAGAACGTAAGTATCTTCAGCGGTATATTTTGCCATTCGAAACCTTTGTGTCAAACACTACCAATTGTCTCTTGATAAGCCCGCCAGGAAGGAGCCGCCTGGGGGAGGGGAGGAGGGTCAAAATGGGAAAGAAGAAATGCACGGGTGGGGGGGATATTTGCGGGGGAGGGAAAGCTGCTTGCTCCTCAGTGATTCTGGCTTCTCTGTTCTGCCCTTTGCTTTTTGCACAGCTTCACGGTTAATCAAAATCCAATGGTGGGGGAAACACCTCTTGCTCGTGAACTGTGATTATCCCCACTTTGCACGGGAGGAAACTGAGGTCCAGAAAGGGCAAGCCACCTTGCCCAGGATGACGAATTTGCTGCCAAATTCGTCCCAGCACCCACCCGTCTCCAAGTCCCGAAGATCTCAGGGACACTGGTGAAGTTGTCCCAATGGAAAAACAAACAAACAAACAAACCCCAGACATCTACTTGAAATGATCTGGCGCTTAAATCTGCGTTTGATGGTGTGCTGGGTTCTGCATTCATGAAACAAAGCGGCATGCCTGTCAGACCAGCTGCGAGCAGCGGCTGTGTCTTCTCACACCCTCCCAGGGCTGGAGAAGGTAATTGCTGGGTCTCCTGGAGTGTAAAAGTAAACAGGGGGCGTCTTCTTTGCAAAGTACCTCACTTAATTACACCAATAAGAACTTGAAAGCAAGCCTTGCCACGGAGAATCAGTAATGCCGATTTAATCTAAATACAGAAACAACGAGAAGGTCTTTAGCAGCTCGCTCTAATTATTTAACTAAACCCACCAGCATCCCAGTAATTGTGCTCCGTACCTGCATAATGAGGGCTGTTTTCATAACGAGTTACCTACGGCATTTTTAAATATAGGAATTCAAGCGTTAACCAGGATATGGCTGATTTTATGATAATTGCACATGGTTCCTACTACCTGAGCCCAGAAAGAGGAAAGTTGGCACAAGGATTTCTATTTATTATTATTTCTATTCTTATTCTACTTACTATTGTTGTTGAGAGGTAAGCAAAAGCTATTGGGTAGGACTTCCAAGAAAATATCTTAAAGTGTTGACTCAGTTGAGAGGGCAGCTTTCTGTCTTCCTCCTCCCATTACCACCACTCTTCTTCCTGGAATGTGGATGCAATGAATGGAGCTCCAGCAGCCTTTTTGGACCATGAGACCTCAGAAAAAGAAGCTTGCAAAGTGGATAAGAAAGACTTCTCAAGACCTTCAGGGAGCTAATAGCCAGACTACCCCATCTTTGGGCCTTTTATTTCAATGGAAAAAGCAATAATATCCCCAAAACTAACTACTTCAGCTTAAATCTTAACTCGGCTGCCTCTTACTTTGGTTGCCACTAGCCACAGGCAAGTCATTTCAAACTCTCCTGTGCCTCAGTTTCCTTGTCTAAAATGCAGGGATGATAAAATTATTGCCCTCACAGCACTGTTATGAAGATTAAACACACTCGTATATACATATTATAATAGTAAGAGCTATATGCATGCATGTTTAAAAAAAATACAATAGCACCCAGCAGTGGTGACTTACAGAGACCATCAGATAGTTCCTGTTCCACGAAAGGACTCTAGTACTTTCTTGGTTTTTTATTCTTTCTTCCTGAGCCTGGTTTTACATCTTTATGGCTGGTTATAGAGCTTGGCAATACAGTAAATTCCCTTCCCCTAAGTTGACCACGAGCACAGGATCCTGCCCAGCACAGCCCGCACCCCACAACTCGCTCTATGCCACTGAGCAAGTTGCATACACGTCAGGGAAGACAAGACCAAGAAGATGAACCTGCCATCATCAGGATGGGAGCGCCCACTGTCCACATGTCCTCTGACGGTGCCCAGACTCAGAGACCGGCTCAGGAATCTGCAGAAGATTTAGACCAGTTCATCATGGTACCCCGTCAGGCAGGGCACGCACACCATCACCCCCCAGGATGTGACACAAACTGCTACCTCTCACGCAGGGTCTTCCCCATCGGGACCCTCTCCAACCACCAGCCAAAGTTCCTTCGCACAGAAGCCCTGCTTTCAGCTCCGGGTGACAGTAGGGGCGGGGTCTCACTTTGCTAAGACCCAAACCCTCCCAATCCAGGGACCTGGTGTTGGGCAACGTCCAGGGAGGCTGCTTCTCCGATGTTCCCTGGGCCTCGTGTGGGGTGGCCCTGATTGCGAAAGTCACCATGAGTCTGCAGGTCCTTCACTTTTGTTTACTTCTTGGGAGCATTTTACATGGAAGGCTGGTCTGGGGAGGTCTCTGTGCCTAAGAGAAGCAGCCAGACTTCTTGGGGACTGTTTTCATTTGGGTTCCTTCCCAAGCAATGCAGAGACAGCATTCAAGTGAAGAAGTATGTTTAGTTGACAGTCCCAGGAAATATCAGTGGATGAGCGGGGTAGGAAAAGGGGGGTAGAGGGCAGCCTGTAAAGGGTGGGTCACTGGGTCACTTAGCACCAATGGGCCACTGAGCTCAACCCTGCTGTGCCGGGAAAACTCTAGGAGCCAGTGTAGGTGAATTATCCATCACCCTAGCAGAGACAATGGGATATTGATCAAAGGCTGCTGGTGCCGTGTGTGCGCCCGCGCACGCGCACACATGATGCCCACACAGACAGCGAAATCCAGAGAGGCCCCAGGCAAAGAAACTCAGGGGCATGACACACTAGGCAGCTCTTGCCTGTTAGACATCCGACAGCACTGAGACCCCCTGCTGGAGGAGCCATGCGCCGGGGTGCCCATCCACAGCCCAGCTGAGCTCCCGACTGGCGGCAAGTGTCGAAGTGTGTCCTCTTGTAGGTCCAAGTCAACATTTGACCACAGTCAAAAGACAGATCCCCAGTGAGACCCACCCAGCTGGGCCCTTCCTGAATTCCTCACCCACGAGGCTGTGAGCAAAAGAATATGGCTGTTTTAGCCGCTGAGTTTTGGGTAATTTGTTACACAGCAGGAATAACCAGGGCAGAAGGAATGCCCCCCATCACTCAGCAAGTTCCTGATGAAAAGATACTGCGCTCATGAGGACATTCCATTAGCCCAGGCGGATGATAATTAACCACATCTTAACGAAAAACTGAGCCACTGAATTCTCACTTCTGCTGCGCTTCCTCTGCATTTCAAGGGAAACGCCTTTGACTGCATTTGTTTCTGCTGAATATTCATGGCAACCTGGGACAGCTCCTGACCGGTCCGACCTCAGCCCGATTCTGGCCAAGGGAAGGGAAGTCCTAAAAAGCCTTCTGATAGATTCCCAGTCACTCTGGAGATGAAAGGTCCTGATGCTGGCACCTGGGAATCTCACAGAAGCTAACGTGCCACACCCACTCGGGCAGGCCAGTGAGAATTCAGGGAATTCAGGTTCTGTGGCCTGTTAAACTGCATAATACGGATGTCAGCCACTCGAGGCCTTCCTGTGTTGGGTTCTTCCCAAGGTGCTTTGACTTGGCCAAGAACTAATTGACACACATCAGCTCATTTGGCATCCAGGTGTTGTTTAAACGTTATTTATTTATTTGGCTGCCTTGGGTCTTCAATGCTGCGCACAGGCTTTCTCTAGTTGCGGTGAGCGGGGGCTGCTCTTCGTTGCAGTGTGCAGGCTTCACATTGTGGTGGCTTCTCTTGTGGCAGACCACGGGCTCTAGGTGCACAGGCTTCAGTAGTTGTGGCACGTGGGCTCAGTACTTGTGGCACGGGGCTCAGTAGTTGTGGCACGGAGCTCAGTAGTTGTGGCACGGGGCTCAGTAGTTGTGGCGCATGGGCTTAGTTGCTCCACGGCATGCGGGATCTTCCCGGACAAGGGCTTGAACCTGTGTCGCCTGCATTGGCAGGGGGATTCTTAACCACTGCACCACCAGGGAAGCCCCCAGGTGTTGCTTAAAAACTGGTAGTCAAGTCTGTCAGCAAGGGGAGCAGGAGATGGCTCTTATAAGCAGAGAAGATGGTTTCCTCTCCCTGAAGCCCATCTTTGAAGGGCTGGCTGCACCGCAAGGGGCAAGGCTGGGAGGCCTCAGGTGCAGAAACTCGGGGGTACAGCAAGGTCCCCCAGGGAGGTGGGGCTGGCCCTGAGACTTGGGCACCCAGGGCTGCCAGTTTCACTGTTTCACGGAAGTTGCCCAACCAGAACTCAGCCCATGTGCCTTGCCCCGACTCAGGCGGGGGATGGGAGATACAGCAGGAGAAACCTGGGCTCTGCAAGAAGCCCCCGAGGAGATGTAGTTGCTCCAAGAACGAGAGAGGGATGTCCTCCAGGCGGAGCCTCAGTTTCCCCCTCTGTAAAACGGGGAGACTAACAGTACTTCATGGGATTCCTTGAAAATCTGATAGGATAAAAAACGCAGGGTGCTGGGCATTTAGGGCGCCTACTCCAAGTTGCTGCCGTCGTTTTTTGGTGTGAGCCTGGTGTCCCGCGGTGAAGGCTTCCGGCTCCAGGCTCATCCTTCCAACTCAACAACCTTGAAGGAGGCTGGCCCTGGCTTTGGGCTTCCGGCTCAGCGGCTTCCGGCCTCAGTTTCCTCACCTGTGACTTGGAGGTCTGGGGACTGACTGGGGTGATGTCGAAAAGGGGCCAGGAATTGGTACTCTTGAGTGGATGCGGGATCGCACTCCGACTGCAACCGCTGAGCCGCCGAGCGCATTAGCCTCCCGGGAGCAGCTGCCCCGACGCCGGCTCCTTCCCGGCTCAGCTGGGGTTCCCGCTCCCCTCGTTGCCCAGCTTCCCCCTCCGCGTTTCTGCCAGCCCCCGGCTCCCCCGCCCCTCTCCCCTGAGACTCCCCACCCTGCGCTCCCCTGCGCCGCGACACTCTCTTTGGACTTTCTCCACACTCCCCTGGCCACCGTCCTCTGGCCTTCTCCAGCGCGCCCTCCCGTCTCCTCACTCCCTGCTGCCCCCTCCAGCGCCCGCCCCGCACTCCTCTGTCCCTTCGGGCCCCGGGCTTACTCCGCTCTCCGCGCCCCGCTCCCAACCGCACATCCCAGCCGCTCCCCGGGAACCAAGGCGCAGGCCGTCCTCTCTCCGCACCCGCCTCCTCGCGCCGGTGGCGCCGGCTGTTTGGCCGGACTCGGGGTCGGCTGGCAGGTGCAGGGGAAGGTCGGCGCCCCCGGCCCCGCACAGCTCGGCGCGCCCCCCGCGCGGAGACCAGCCCCCGGCGCCTTTCTGCTCCGCGGGGCGGGGGAGCCCCGGGGCCGCCGCCTCTGCCACTGAGACTGACCCACCCGGTCCCGGCAGCACGGCCATCGCCCATTTCCCTTTGGAATAAAAAGAACGCAGTAGGAAGGTGGTCAAAATGAACCTCGATTCAATTTACGATCTGCGCGTGTGATATTAAAATTTTAATTAAAAGTAGAGGGGAGAAATTCCTAAGAAAAAGAGTTAAAATGACAGATAATCCTATTGTGTCCGGTGCTGTCGGTGGAAAGGTTGGAAAACGGAGAAGGGCACTGTTTGCGGTTCAGGTTGGAAAGAGAAAAGGCAGCAGCTTATTAAGGGGACCCACAGAAGGTGAGTTTGCTCACCGGAAAGATCATCTTGGAATCTCCGACATTTCCTAACACTTGGCTCTGGGAACCCTCAGTGGGGAGGGAACAGGGCCACAGGATCTGTGCTAACAGTGCCCTATGGGGACTTGCTCCGTCGCAGGCGTGGACCCCTCAGCTCCCGGGAGCAGGCTCTGTTATTAGAGCCCCCCACTTACAGAACCCCCCGGGGATTCAGAGCTCAGCTGAGGATGCCAGAGCCAGGAGTGTCCAGATTCAAAGTCGTAGAAAACCAGAAACCAGGGAGCGAACTCCTCCATGAAAAGTCATCAGCTCTTGCCGGGCAGCCCCCTGAGCCCTCCAGTTTCATTCAAATCCACTCACAGTCGGAGAGCGCCACAGGCCAGCAAGAGCAGCGGGTGTGAGAAAGGCCAGTTCCTGGCAGACGGGATAGACATGCCCCACTTCGGGAAAGAAATCGTAGTTCTGACTTGATATCTCCTTGGAACGGAGTCTGCTGGTCAATGGCAGCGGTTCTTATCTGGGTGGATGCGGGACCTTCATTCTAAGTCATTCCTCATTGCGACGCTTGAAACTTGGGCGACAAACGTTTACTGTTTTTGTAATAAGAAGGGACAAGACAGTAATATGGCAAGTACTGCAAATATTGGGTTGTCTTTCAACCAAAGGAGACAAGATGGGTTTCTGGGGATGGGAAGGAATTACGTGCAACCTGGGAGATGTGCAGCCTTCTGGCTGCAAAGAGGTGGTGTTGTACCTTCCTCAAAGGAGGGGTGCAAAATGCGGTGAGTTCCCCTAAGAGCCTTTAGAACACGGCTTGCCTCAGAGCGAGTGTTAAGGGTTCTTATTGGTGGAGGTGTTAAAATATTCACCCTTCTGAGCCACTACACACGCGCGAACTGAAATTCGATTTCCGTGCCTTTACTTGGGGACCCCGTTGGGTCCGAAGCCGTCTGCTCTTTCTCCAGTGGTGGAGCAGCCTTGGCAGGAAGTGCCGCTTGCTCCCCCCGGAACTCGGCACCCCCGGCCTGGGGCTGCGACAATCTCATTTGGAAACGGGTGGATCCAAGCCCTAGCAGCTTCGCTCTCCTTCCTCCCCTCTCCTGGGCGGCATGCGTGCAGGACGCGTGAGCTTAGGATAAAGAGCTGAGTTCACAAAGTGGCAAAGATGTATGCCGACTCCGCCAAAATATGTCAGCCTCCCCCAAGCCCACGGAGCCCCGAACCCCAAGCCCAAGCCCTCGCGGCCCCTAAGTGCCGCCGCGCATCTCCACCCTGCTTCCTGGGGAAGCTGAGCTGCAAGGTGGCGTTCCCACCCTCTGCAGTGAGAGGGGGGGCACTGCGGAGGGCTGAGGGTTTAAAGCAGTTTCCCACTCTCCAGCCACGAAAAATTATATCGTAGAAAAATACTGAAGGGCAAGGGAAATGTTCGAGCGATCATCGGAGAGAGAATGAAATTTGCAGAAACAGCGCATGCACAATTCCATCCTGTTTTTCTGAGGATGAAAGAAAATAAATAACGGTAATAACAATAGCTAATGCTGCCTGGGGGCTGGTTCCACACCAGGCACTACTCCACGTGGGGTGGGGGGAGGAGTGTGTGTGTAACTTGCACACCAAAACCCCAAAATGTGAAAAGTGGTTCTCCCTCAGTGGTGGCATTTTTGTGTTTTTGTGTTTTTAAATCCCCTTTTGTGCCGTTGTGTATTTTCCAGATATTCTACGATAAATGCATGCTATGTTTGTAAACCATTTCTATAAATTCTTTCTTAGAAACATGAAAAGTCAGGTTTAAGCATCCTTTTAAGTGGAGCCGCTGGTGAGACCACAGCCCCGATGGAGAGGCGGGCCGGCACCGCCCGGCTCTCCTCCCTCCCTCAGGACTAGCTGGGGTCCCGTCTGGTCTGTTACCTCCGTGGGACTGGATTGGATTGGTTTTAGGGTTTCCTGGAGTAGCTTAGCGGAGGCCTTTGCACATACTAGATAATCAGTGAATGATATTAAATAACACTTTTTCAAAAGGGATGTTTCAATTAGCCTCCCCCCCGCACATCAAAGTCCAACAAAACCTCCCCAACCCCAACCAGCCTTAGGACAGGCGGCTTCTCCCCTGACCTCTGAGATGACTTTGCCTCTCAGTACAGTATCTTTTGGTGGGGGGGTGGCGGTGAGGAAGATGAGGACAGAGGGGACATTGATACCCTCTGGTAGCAGGTCCTGAGCCAAATGCAGTGCATGTCCCACCCATCTGATGGGAACCTTCTGGAAGGAGGAGGCTGCCCATCTGATCGGAAACTTCTAGAAGGGGAGGCCGAGGTTCCCAGAAGCTCAAGCCAGGCGGGGGGGGGGGGGGGATGGAGCAGGTCTCTGGCCCACCCTTCCCTGTCACAGCCTGCTTCCTTCCCCATCCATCGTGAGGGTAGATAAATTCAGCTCCAAAAATGCCCAATTCCACCAAATAATTACACTGTTGTTGTTGTTTTACTGAATTGGTCAATCAGTTTAATTAAAACCGGCAGGCTAATAGCCCCTCGGGGCCGGGACTACCGCCAGCCTGCCTGGGTCCTGCAAGCCTGTATCTTAGCAAAACAGAGCTCCACCTGGGGGGTGGGAGGGCGAGCCTTGGTTTAAGAATGTTATCATTTCATTAAAAAAAAAAAAGGCAAAACTATTTGGTCAACAGTGAAATCAATTTATAAATGACCCTTCCCATGTATCCTATAAACTTTCCCTTTTCCAGATTCTGAGGGTCTGGGTTTGGGGAACATTTTATTTCAAAATATGACACATTGATTAAAAAGAGGAGGACGTTTTGTCAGCAGCATTGTGAGGAAGCGGACGGCGAAGTGTGCATTTTGCATGAACTATGTGAATCTCCTCCGTAAAACTCTGTTCCGGGAGTCTCATATCTGAGTCTCAGATGGAATCGCTGCTGTGCCTGGTGTGACAATATCCTGCATTGACAGAAATGCGGCGCCAGGAAGTTTTAGGTGCGTCGCTAACCTCAAACATCTTGTAAAGGCTCAGGACAGGCTGGAGGTCCAAAAGGGGAGAAGACTGAACACGCAGAATTATTAAGCACCTTCTCTGTGCGGCGTCTTGGGTGCTACGGCGCCTCACCCTAGTTCCTCCCTCTCCGTCTGCCCCGCAGAGAACCCGAGGAGCCCAGGCAGATCAACACTGTGTAACAGAGAGATTCAGGGGTCCGGATGGCAGGTACAGTTCAGCGCCGACCGCTTAACAGAAAACCTCTGGTCACCGGAAACCTGGGCTGCGTCCCGGTTCCACCGCCATTGACCTTGGACAAGATACATCAGCCACCGGGCGGGACTGGATTGTTTCTTCGGCAACCCCTTCCATTTTGTGCCTGAGGCGAGGGTGTCGCTTCCCTCACCCTCAGGCCTGCCCCCCGAATACGCGAATAACTGTATTCAGCCCTCAGAAACCCGAGTGGGAGGGGCCTTGCCGGCACGCACGTGGCGATTCTGAGGGGTCTGCAGCCGCAGCGCGAGTGCCCATCACACACGGTACTGGGCTCCCACGTGTGCCAAGGACCAGGGCCAAAGTCCTGAGGGATCCCTGCCCTCGGAGCTCACGGTGTAACTGGAGAGGCAGGAATGTGGAGGGAAAGGAGGAACCACAGGACTGGAAGGCATCTCAAGGCTGTAAGTGTGAGCTACGCGGACGGGAGCACACGCAGGATTCACCCAGGTGGCCCAGGAGGCCTCCCCAGAGAAGCAGAGACTGCCTGGGCCTCAGAAAATTCCAAGAGTTGGAGAGAGAAAGCACATATCCGAGATAACTCTGACAAGATGATTGGCTTAAAAAAAAAAAAAACTCCATGTGCAACAATTTACATCACGAAGGGAAAACGTAGACTTGAGTTACCAGATTCTCAGGAGGATTTTGGAAAACTGACATATCCCGCCCTTTGAGGGGAATTTCTCTTTCCTCTCTGGCCGACACACGCACAAATACACACAAACACACACAGGCACACGCCAGCTGGCATCTCCCAGCCAGCATCCCAGAAGCGACGCCAGCCTTGCCGTTCCCGCCCTCATCCCCAGCGCTGCTATCTCCCCAGAACAGCCACCTTGCCCGCCGCCCCTCCCCCGACCCCGCCCAACCGCGCGGGGCCTGCGTGGCCGGCCCGTACACGCCTCCTCCTTAGGTGGACTTGCTAGCGGGTCACCTGTCCTTGGGTAGCTCCTTCTAACAGGGGGTCATCTCTGCTTGCCTCTGCTCCTTACCCACATCTGCAAACATGCACCGAGGGGGTGGTGTGTCTGCACGCCTCTGGGGTCTCACTGGTGGTGTCAGCGAGTCCTGAACTCCTCTATAGAATTCTTTAAATCCTTCCTCAATCCCTCCCGCCTGACAGCAAGGCCCCTAAATCCAATCAATTAACAGCCCAGAAAGTCAATCCTTTCGAATGAAAACTAGATGCTAACACCCAGTCGCCCAGGCCGAGGGGGCTGGTTAGAGCAACTTGTAGGTCTGCAGGAAGGAGCCCGGGGCAGACGAAAACGACCAAGAGCTGCGTGTGTTGACCTGAAAATATGTCCGTGACATATACTGTTAGGTTGCAAAAAAATCAGGTTACCAACTAGCCGTCCAATGGGATTCCACTGGCTTTTAAAAGGGTCTGTTATGGGAGTGTTTATACAGAGAGACGTCGGGGCGGGGGGTGGGCGAGGGGGCACCAAACGCTGCCTTTAGTGACTTAGGGTGAGAGATTGGGAGGGGGCGTTCTTTAAAATGTCTCTTATATTTTTTGTAATAATTACATTTTCTACACGAGTACGAGTTTTCTCCATAATAATAATTTAGAAACAGCTAAGCCATTTTCCTCTAGCACTTTTGGTGAGTAAGAAATACCTGATTTTCTAGGCAAATCCACAGAGATGGAGAGCAGATTACGGGTGCCCCGGGCTGGGGGGAGGGGGAACGGGGAGAAGCTGCTGAAGGGGTCTGGGGTGTGCTTTTGGAGTGATGAGAATATCGTGCAACTAGACAGGGCTGGTGATTGTACGGCGTCGTGAACGTACTAAAGGCTACGGAATCGCTCGCTTTAAGGCGGTGAATTGTCTGTTATGCGGATTTTATCTCGGTTGAAAAAAAAAAAAAGCGCCCGATGCTCTTTTGTGAAACAAGCCACCTAACGAAGTTATCTGTTTATCTCCAGGGTGTGTATCTAATAATTTCCCCGACTTGGAAACAGTGATGGAGGTCAGAAGACTGGTTTGTCCTGAGGCAGGGGCTCTGCGTTTGTGTAAACCACAGGAAGGGGCCGCGAGTGAGTGGGATTCAGCTAAATCATCACCACCATTCCTTTTGGTTCAAAAAATAGGGCGTTCTTGAGAACGAAACTTCTCTACGCACGACACTGGATCGTTTGCTTATAGACAGTTCAGATCTTAATACAAAGTGCTAGCCTGACATCCACTGAAACCAGGCCTTCTAGAACTTTTTTCTCTCTCTCTCTCTCTCTCTCTCGTTTCCATCCCTCTTCATTGCATATCATATTGAGATGATTTGTAGGAAATGCATAGTAAAGAGGAGAAAACCAACTGAAAGTGTGAAATTAGGGGAAATATAAACTAAAGCTGAAAATCAATATTCTGAGAGTGGAATCATTACAACACGGCGGTGAAGGGATAGAATCCCGGCAGCGGCGGTAGCACGTCATAGATTCAATCCGCGATGTGTTTAGGTGGGATGCTTACCTCCAGAGGACCTCTCCTCATCCCACCCTCGGGAGGCTAGCCAGGGGCTGAAACCTCTGCCTGCGACGGATGGACAGACACCACGTGCAGACCCTGCCCACGCTCGCCCAAACCTCCAACACGACCCACTCTGCCTTCACCCGAGCTCACAGCACAGACACACACCACCACACGTCTGCACCGGACGTCTTTTGATGTCAGTGGTGACGGACACACTCGACGGAGGGGCTGATTCATCACCCTGGTCCCTCTGAGCAAATGCGCATGGGGCTGGGGTAGGGAGGGCCCCCCCCACCCCGAGGTTCGCACAGGGAGGTTGGAAGGTGCTGGAGAAAGGATGGAGGTGAAACGGCCCGTCAGCGGTTGTCTTGACTTCTTGCGAACCCCATTAACAGCCTACCCGGTGTAGAGCTTCACGTGTGCGCGTCACTTTCTCTTTCTTCCAAGTCCTCTCCCTCCCTCCCTCCCCCATCTCCCCCTCCCCCTCCCTCCCCATCTCTCTCTCCTTTCCTCTCCCCCTCCCTTGCTCCCTCTCCCCCTGAGGAGGTCCAGCTGGAGAGAGACAGCTCTCTGAGTTCAGTTGGTGCAGACAGGATTAAAGTAAACAGACTGGTCACCGGGCAGGCAGTTAGCAGCCTTTGGACAGATGATCAGCGTCGAGCTGGTGGCGGACCACACACACGAGGCCCCCTCGGACCACACAGGCGTCGCCTGCCCGCCTGTCTCCAAGCACGCACGCAGGCACGCACGCGAGCCCGCAGGCCTCTGCTCACTGCATTTGCTCACTGCGTTTCCTCTGCGCCCCGGGAGGCTGGGAGAATCGCCTAGACACCTGCGTGGGTCCCCTCCTACCGGGCCCTGCGTGCCTGTGCTGGATTCCGCAGGCACCCCCCCAGGCCTCAGTTTCCCTGCCTGTGAGCTGGGGTGACAACAGCTGCTGGTGAGCAGGGTGTGTGGACGCCTGCCTCCCAGGGCTCATGGCTCGCCCCTTGGGACCCTTGTTACCATTGTCTCCCCTGCGGCCAGCGGCCCGCACCCTCCTGAGGCGCTGCACACCGGCTGGAATGCCGGCCGCACCTTTGCTGCCCAGAGACAGCTCCAGGAGGCCGCATCCAGAAAGCCGCACCAACAGGAGGCCCTGGGTCCCGCCAGCCGCCCTCCACTCCCATGGCCGCCCTCCACTCCCACGAGGGGCTCTTGTCCCAGGGGGCTCCCGAGTCCCTGGATGCCTTGGAAGGGGCCCATCTCCTGACTCACCGGGCTTATCAAATAGAAACGTTGCCCCCGGAGGCGATGGAGGGGGTGCAGGCTAGTGTCCATGCTGGTGACACCCCAGACACCGCTCTGGGGTGGGGTGTGGGGCCTCAGGCCTCCCCGGCCCCATCTGCAGGCTGTGCTCTGCTCCCAGCGCGGCTGGCGCTGACCAGGGCCATCTGTCTTCATTACGCGGGTTTATTTGGGGAGGTGAGCAATGGGGGGCTGTCGTGCCTGAGAGGAGGCTTGATCTATTGGCAGACGTGCTTTGAAGCCCCCGTCATGGTTGCGGTTCTGCAGATCACAGTGAGGCGGATGGCAGGTCCCCCCCCATACAAGGGGGGGTTTCCATTCCTGGGGCTCGGGGAGCCCTCCCTGGGAGGATCAGGTGCGAGCCGAGCCTTTGAACTTTGCACTGCTGCCCCCTTCATCTCCTTGCACCATCCAGTCCATTTTTATTGAGCACCTACTATGCGGGGTCACCAGCCCAGGCTCCGAGGACGTGATGAGGGACACCAAGGACAGAGGCCTCGTAATCTGCAGGGAGAAGCAGACAAGAAGCAGATGTGCATGAGGTTCTCGGAGAATGAGGAGACCTAAGACAACCAGACAGGCCGATGCGGTGGAGAGCCAGCGGTCAGAGCAGCCCTGGCTGGGGCTCCAAACTTCGATGCCATAAACTCTTTGGGAACCCCATCAAGTAAGAATCCATCCGTGACTCTGAGTCAGCCTCCCAGGCCCAGGCCCCTGGCCCCTGAAGCACCTGACTGGTGTACCAGCCCTCAGTTTCCCCACCTGGAAAATGGGCCTACAGTTGTTTTCAGGATGGAATGAGGTCACACAGGCAAAGGCCCAGAGAGACCCCTTACTGCGGGAGAAGCTCCTCGTTTAATCGTGGGTGGAGATAAACGGGTGCTGGAGAGGCTCTGCCGCCTTGGGCAGGGAGGAAAGACGGGGTCTCATCCCTCAAGGTTCTTTC
Organism: Aethalodelphis obliquidens; assembly: GCF_003676395.1. Taxonomy (NCBI): domain Eukaryota; kingdom Metazoa; phylum Chordata; class Mammalia; order Artiodactyla; family Delphinidae; genus Aethalodelphis; species Aethalodelphis obliquidens. The sequence continues at coordinate 2,931,922 of NW_020837964.1, read as the reverse complement.
TACCACTTTGCCCTGTTCCTTGGGATGGTATTTAGTTACTAGTGAATAATTATAAGGGTAAGAAAGGCTTCCCATGGAGGAGGGGCCCTGAAATCATTCTCTTGCTAAAACAGGCCTTGCTGTGCCTTGCGTATATAAAGAGGGGAACAAAACAATACTGACACGATATAGAGGAATGACCCGGCTGGGCAAGGAAGGAACTCTTCGGAATTCCGTCATGAAATGGGAGGCGACTGTTGTTTTCTTTCTGGGGCCTCCACTCACTAGAACCTCCAGGTTGAATCCTGGCTGGATCCCACCCTACGTGTGGGTGTGATCTGGGCAAGTTACTAATCTCCCGGAACCTCAGTTTGCTCATCCGTGAAATGGGCCTATAACCCTGTCACCAGGAGGGTTGTGAGCCGGTGCTGAGTACCTGGTAGGTGAGCAGTAAATCTGCCTCTACCTCATTTTCCTTCTCCCTGCCTTCCTTCTATGTCTCACTCCCCACGCCTTTTCCTTTCTTTTTTTCTTTTTCTTTTAAACACCACTAACATAGATTGTAGAGTCTCTTAAAAACTGGAGAAACAACCAACGAGGACACCGAAAGCAACCACTTCAAATTGAGCCTCTGCGCTTGGCCCTCGTGCCCGGGAAAGCAGGGTGAGGACCTGGGTTAGGAGCGGAAGCTGGAAACAGAGCCCTGGACCCTGCCTTATGCTACATTTCATGTACCTGCAGGCGGCTGCCCCAAGCAGGATGGGTCGGGGAAGAGGGAACGCCAGCCTCCCTGCATCTTTGGGATGGGGGGGCCGTGACACCCCTGCTTCCTGAGCACCTCCCCCCGCCGCGCAACAGTCTCCACCACGAACGCCCCCGTCACTGCCACAGACAGCGGCCACGCAGCCCCGTCCCCGGGGGCCGCCCAAACCCGGGAGGTTCGCGGTCCCACCAGACAGACAGACGGAGCCAGCAAATCCCCGCGTTGCCCCCGGCTGCCGCGCGCGGGGAAACACATCTGCCTGTCAGGGCCCAGTGCAAGCACAACACAGACCCTCCACGGCCGGGAGGCGTTTTGACTCCTGCTGTGAAACACGAAGGTCACGCCCCGGGGCTCCCCCCGTGCCCTCTCCTCACCAGGGGGAATCTGACAACAGCCTTGTTATTTACGCAGCTTAATGCGATCCAGAGGCGGCTGCCCGGCGCAGGGACGGGGAAAGCGGTCCGGCCCCAAAGAAACCAGTTTCACTTGCTGCATTTTGAGCCTGACATCCGGGAAGAGACCGAGGAGGACGAGGTGGGGGATTTCTGCGGCAGGAGCCTCCCGGCGGCCCTCAGGACGGACGGTGAGGCCCCACATGCCAGCACTATTCACCCTGTCTCTTGGGCCCGGGCACAGTCTCAGTGCAGCCCCCAGGGTGTGCAGTAAACACTCCCTGATTAATCCTCTCCCCGGAGAGGCTCCCAAGCCGGCGCCTCTCTGTGTTTGCTAACTTCCAGCATGCCACAGGCTTGCAGCGTAAGCTCTCTGAAGCTGGAGGCTCTTCCCGGGAGAAAAGCTAAGTTGGGTTTGGGGTTTTTTTTTTTTAAGGCAGGTTTTTTTTTTTCTCCCCAAAAGTTTATCCTCTCCAAGGACTCATGCAATCCACATTAAACCATGATTTGACGCAGTGACGCTATTCTGTTTTTATGTTTTCTACGTCTTCTATGTTCTATGTTTTGTTTCTACGGAAAGACACAGCCACTGTGTCACACCAGGTCTGTGTCACGCGCCCTCTACTCACTGGGTCTGTGATCTCCGGTGGGTGGGTCGCTTGGTGTCCCCTTCACTAGTAAAATGGGGATGGAGCTGGGACTTCGCCTCCCAGAGCGTGGGCTAATTAGAGATGAGAATGCAGATGACACAGCAGAGCCTGACACCAAGCCGGCTTCAGTACCAGTGACTCCCGTTTCGTCTTCACCCTTGCCCACTGTTGGAGGCTGTGCAGTAAAGGGATTACACAGATGATGGAGCCCACAGGCCTGGATTCAAATCCCAGCTCCGCCCCTTGCCCACTGTGTGACCTGGGGCAAGTTACTTAACCTCTCTGTGTGCCTCGTTGGTTTCCTCATCTGTAAAATGCGCGTAATAATTGTTGTGAAGATCACGTGAGTTAACAAACGCCAAGCACTGAGAGCTGTCCCTGACTCATAGTCAGTTGGCTTTTATTATTGTCATTATGGGGAGAATGGCTATTCTCAAACTCTCCATTTAAAGTCTTCACAAAATACTGCACAAGCAACAGCATGGCAAAAAAAATAACGATAATACAAAAAGGAAAGCCCTACAAAACTTGCTTTCTGATAAATCCTATTTTAAGGTATTTTTGTAGCGTGTAGATATTTTTGTGTCTTTTGTCACAAAACAGCTCGGAGAACTGCTCATCTTGGAAACACACAAGCTGGGAAGTTAGGCTGCAGAAACCTGACACTGTGGAGTCACTTCCAAGCCCTGGGTTTTAGCTCGTGTTTTCACAAGCATCCATCCTGCCCTGTGTCCTGGAATGAGGACCAAACTGTACCAGCCACTCCTCCAGTATCGATCAGCCATGCAACCCTTGGCTGCCGTGGCTTTGCGGGGCCACGTCTTTTACAAACTTCCCACAAATGTCCGTTGTTTCCTGCAGAAAATGAACAGTGTGGAGTCAGGGCTTTCTGTCTTTTGTTCACTGCACTGTCGTCTGGGGTGGAACAGTCTGGAACCTAGGAAGAGCTCAATACATAATTGAGGAATGAATGAATGAATGGAAGACGAAATGACCCTTACAGAGAGGATACTTTCCGTGAAGTCTCTTAGAGCACTTTTTGGACAGATCATTTCTGTGAGTTTTTTTTTTTTTTTTTAAGCTCAAAGTAACCTACGATTTGGTTTAATTCACTCAAACTAATTCCAGAATAGAAACGTGGTTCTGTGTATCGGTGCAGCATTTTACATTTTTTAGTGATTTTTACATCCATGGGGTCCTTCAATCACCCTTAAAACCCCACGTGGTAAGTAGAACAAACGGGATTCTATTTTCCCCGTGTCCAGCCTGAGCCAGCCAGGAGAACCCCGGAAGGCGTCATCAGTCGTCTGGGGTGGCAGTGGGTGACCGCGACCAGCACCCCCAGGCTGAGGGGGGAACTCAGCAGTGTTCAGTGTTCTCTCTTTTGATGGCCCCATTCCTCTCCTTATTTCCTGAAATGGCCCCAATAAAGTGGCTCTGTCATCCTGTTTCGCCCTTGGCTGGTCTCTGCGTTCTCTGTCCTGTCCCTCTGTTCGATGGTCCACGGGTGTCCCCCTCGGTTCCTCCCCCCGAGTGATGCCAGGAGCCCGATCCACGACTCACACCCCCAGAGCCCCCGTGTCCCCGCCTGCTGCCTGTTTCCTGGGAATTTCAGGCTGTGCCGAGCCAGGGGCCCAGGTCTTCTCTGCTCTCGGCCGGGAAGGCAGGTCCTCCGCCGCCAGCTCTCAGCCCTGCCTCTGCTTCCTGTTTACTTCTGAGGGAGGCTGGGGACCTCGGGGTCTGCGGCCAGCCCTGTGGTCTGAAGCGAGCCAGGCCGTGCGAGGGGTTATCAGCCCATCAGCCCAGATAGGCTGGAGGGCTCTGTCATCCGTCAACTGTCTTCCGTCATTGCAAGCTCCCTGTCCTGGAATGTCGTCTTATTAGATGGATCAGGCCAGATGAGGCAGTTTAGAGAGTTTCTGCAGGGCTCGGCGAGTTATTTCACTTTTATTTTCAAAATTAGGACATAGATACTCTTTGAAAACTCTAATAAGTGTTTCTTATTAAAAATTGCCAAAACATCATCAAAATATAGAGAAAAAAGTGATGATCGCCTAAAACCTCATCACTCAGAAATAATATTCTGGTAAGATTTCATTCAATGTTTATCTATGCAAACGATACCCATAGAGATCAACGGGTCCTATTTTACAGAAATGGGGTCATCTCCCATCTCCTGCAGCTGACCTGCTTTTCTTTTTAGCTCAACGATATGGCATGGATATATTTTCACGTCGGTAAATAAATATCCACATCATCTATACATAGCTGTACGGTGTCCCACGAACCCCAGTGGCGGCACTCAGAGTTTTTCCAAGTTTTGCTGCTCAGTATTATAAACAACGCTACAACGAACATCTGTTGCGTTAAGTATTTGCCTAAGTATTTCCTTGGGTCAATTCCTAGAGGTGGGGTAACCAATATAAGGCTTTCACATTTAAAATATAGATGTGTTCATAGCAAGCCATCCACAAACAAGGAATTACCCATTTTCCTTCCACAAACCACCTACTCCTGGTCCCTGGTTCCCATTCCTGTCTCCCACTGGACACCACCCCATCCTTTCCCTCCGCTAATACCGTAGGTACAAAGTAGCATCTCACGGTCGCTTGTTTGCATGTTTTTCTCTGTCATTTATGCACCTGTGAACTGGGGCATCTATTTAGTCTTAGAACTTCATATCGCAAAGGTCTTTAACGGCCAACGGGTTCCCACAGACGGCCCACCCCACATATATCCCTCCACCCAGCCATTGAATACTTGAATCCGCTCAACTGTTTCTCTCAAAAGAGATCATCCTGGCTCTGGTGTTTGAATACTCCCATAGACGGGGAGCTCACCACTGCTCGAGATGGTCTACTGCATTCCCAGCTCTGCTGTTAACCCTTAAAAGACAGTACCTGGGGAACAGCCGTGTCACACCAGGAACTGCGCTAAACCCTTCAGCGAACAGCATCTCAAGCCTCCAACAATGCTGGAAGCATGGATCACAGCCTCCCTCTTTGTTCCGGTCAAGGTCGCTGAGACACAAAGATGAAGGGACTTGCTGAGGGTCACACAGCTATGAGTAGCTGAGTTGTGTTGTTTCTCAAACACGTGGAAACCGCACCACTTAAAAGGCTCACAGAGGAAACTTGAACCTGGTTAGAAATCTAACTTAGAAAGTGCTGTCTCAAACTATAGATTTTTAAAAAGACTTCTCCTACAGACACTGTCTTCAAGTGCCCAGGGAAACTAGGGCCACCGTCAGACACCCATTTTGTCTGGGTGTCTTTCCACACAAAGCCCTGCTGGCTGCTGGGGCCACGGAGAGGCAGGAGGCCGGCCCAGCCTCAAAGATGTCCCGTGACTCAGGCCCATCAGCTTCTGGCTCACACATGAGGGGGAAAAAAGTCTAAAGGATAACTTAATTGACGTAGACCCCAAATTAATCCAAAGCACTCACTCCTATTTTTTTTTCCACTGGGAGCTGTTTTTAGAGATTAGATCTTCTACCTGCAGAAATTCCCTTAAGCAAAACACAGGCACGCTCTACAATGACTTCATTTGTCCACTCTCTGACCTAGCCTTTCTGATTACCTGACACCTCTTTCCCAGCTACCTAGGCCTCACGTTATTCTTCAAAACGTCATTCTTGGTGGGTCAGGCCTAGCATCAGTCAGTCACACTTTAGTATGAATGAGTCCAACAAATTAAGTGGTTGTACTTTACCAGGAGTAATTATGCATTTTTTTGAAGGGGGCATGTTCATCATGAGATGGGTGTCTGCGAACTGGACAGCGGAGAAGACACATTTAGTTGGAGAGGATGCGTCTCAGGTTCACCGAGATTAATCCTTAAATTTCATCTCTCTGGCCCTTTCTGCTTTGCTTGAGCACCTATCTGTCCTCAGGACATACAAGTAACAGGTTCAGCTATGGGCTGCTTCTAAACTGAGGAAGGTCGGGCCAGCCAAATTTAATCTTTCATTTTGTTTCAAACCAACCCAAACCGCACTGAAAAAACCAAACTAAACAAAAATGCACACTGTAATCCCTTTTAATGTAAAGATGCCACCCCGGGCCCAAATCTTTTCATGTAAAATCTGCTAGCTGGGGACCTCCGTGTCTTGCAAACTAAATTTAAAAGCTTGCATCCCAAGACCCTTGAGCAAAGGTTACTCGAGGTCTATTCCGGGTTCAGGCGGGAAAAAAAAATCTTTATTTGGCAAGGAAATGCCTTGTGAGAGGCGCTCGCTGACCAGGGGCACGGAGGAAAGCTGTGACTCAGTGCGTTTTTCTTTTGGCATTTACAGCCCTGAAAAATGATTGCAGCTTCCTCCGGTCACTGGAGCCAGAGCCTGAAGAAGTGACCTTTAAGGAGAGTCTGTTTACTCCACCCTCAGCCGAGGGCCCTTGCGTGAGCTCTGCGAGGTAGCGCCCCGCCTTGGCGCTGACCCCGGGGCTGCCTCCAGACCCACCAGCTTGGGACAAACAGTGGGCGAGGGAGTGGGGCTGGCGAGGGGCTACTCAGGGGGTGGGGGGAGGGGTCGGGGCCAGCCCCTTCCTGCCAGGCTCCGGGGGGCTTGCCTCTGGCCTGGAACATCAGACAAAGCATGTCTGTGGTGACCTGCCATCTTGCTCTCCAAACCTTCTGGAAACCGTCTCCCAAGGCCAGCATCGACCTCTCTCGCTTTTCAGACAAAACGAGAAGCGATTAGCCTGCGTGGGGATCCTCCTCTCTCCCGCGTGGGCCACACCACAAACTGGGTTGGAATCTCGATCCCCTGGACCTTGATACCAAGGTACACAGAGTGGGGAGTGGCAAGAAGGTTGGCCAGGACAGCGCTCAGAGCTCTCCGAAACAACCGTCCACGTGTTTTATAGCAGACGGGGAGACGAGAAGCTGATTCCTCCACTTAGTTTCTTAAACGTGAAATAAAGAAGCATATGTAACGGGATCTGCCAGTTTTCGAAAGTATAAATAAAACTTGTGGACTTGGATTTAAGTTTTTAAAGGTCATTTTGAAACCTTCCTACTGACAACATGATCGCTGCTAACTTTTTCTTTGTACCTTGGTTCAACAATCTTTTCTTTTAGACAGACGGTGTTTTGTTATAATCCTTTGGTTTCTTTTATAAATATAACGCTCTTTCTTGCGAGAAAATTTAGGAGAGTTTAAAAAGGAAGTTAAAGTGATATGACATTCCACCACGCGGACGTAACTGCTATTGACATGGTGGTAAACTTCTTTTCAATCTGTTTTTTTTCAAGTGTGTGTGTGTGTGTGTGTGTGTGTGTGTGTGTGTGTGTGTGTGTGTTATAATGATGCATCCTTTACAAAGCCAGTGTCAGGAATTTTATACTGTGCTTTTCTCACTTGTCAATACCTCATAAGCACTTTCCCAAGTCGTTAGAGGTCGTTTATAAACATCATTTTAATGGTTGCCTAATATGCCATCTTATGGATGTGCTATCATTTATTTTATTATTCCTCTGTGAAAAAAATAGTTTTAAAGTGTGCAAACTTCCTTTACCGGTGGAAAAAAATAGAATAGCTGCTCTGGATGGTTATTTGTGATTTCCTGAAATTAGTTCAAAAATATTAGACATTTTTTGTTAACCCAAGTACCTACTTCCTGGTGGATTCCAAATATTGACCCGATAGCGACCATAGGAAGGGGAGTGGCCAGACCCTTTCCTTGTGAGATGCGAGGTGGGGTCTGGAGCTAAGTCTGGGGTAAGCTTGCTGTGGGGTGGTGGTGAGGGGCGCCCCTGCCAGGGAGGGGGCGAGGGTGGCCTGTCCTCAGTGTGTCTGTCAGTCATGAGCTACGCTGAGAAAAGAGGAAAGAAAGCACGGAGGCTGTGTCAGAGAGAGCATTGCCGAGTCCACACCAATTTCAGGGGTTCCCAGCCCCTGAGCCCTTACTGAGCTCCTTAGGGATTCTAGGGTCCCAGGGGTTAATTAATAGGGTCCTCGGTGACCCAACTTCAAAATTATGCCTGAATCCCTTCAATCCATAATTCTGGGAAGATCATACAACATTTTTTTTGAGCGCTCCCTATCGACATTCAAGAGGGAAAACGTTTGTTTTTGCTAAAGTTGAGAAACCATAAACATTCTCTCTGAAACGTACGACATTGAGGGCATCACAAAGCAAAGTGTGACCCCCCAAAAGTGAAACTTTTAGAAGATTTTACAAGTACTGTAAATCTGCAATATATATTTAGCACACTTAAGAGAGTTACAAAATGAGCATTGTTCTGGTCTGGGGAGAACAAAATGGTCACACTTGTTTCTCCCACAGGGTTTTATGTATTGCCAGCTATGTGATGGGATTAGCAATGGCAGGGTGCCTATCTCTGAGATTCGCGGTCTTTGGTTAGTAATTTCATTCCCTTATAGGGTAAGGCCCCACTTCAGCGTGCAGGCTCCACGTGTGCCCTTGGAAAATTCACCAAACTCCCAAAAGTCTCAGTTTCTTCATCTGTAAAATGGGGCACCTGCCTCACAGAAAGGAAATGGGGCACAGACACCCCTCGGCACACGTGGAAAATCCCGAGATGCAGACAGAACTTTAGGACAGAGATCGGTGGCCAGAGGCTTCAACAGGAATGGACGAAATGAATATGGCTTGACTTTCATGACTAAAAGTCTGGGAATCACTTACGTTACAATTTCACATTCTTAACGGAATCAACTGTTCAGCAAAGGGGGAAGAAAAACCACTACCTACCCACAGATCTGAGAGAGCCATCACACTGCGGGGATTTAAAAGATCTGGAAGGAAGCTTCTCACGTAGGGTTCCAGTTCATAGTCCCCAGCAATGCACAGGGGTTCCTATTTCTGAGATTGCATTTGACCAAATACCTGGCATAAAGCAGTATACTTGTTGATTAATTAGTAATAATAATAATACTAAACCTCACACTGACAGTACGATCACTAAGTGCTAGGGAGTTGCTAAGCCCTCATGTAGAACTCATTTAATCCTCCTGACACCCTAACATGTAACTCTAGTCACCTCCGCTCTGAAGAGGAAGAGACAGAGGCAGGAATGGCTCACAGCCTGTCTCAGACCAAACCCAGCAGCTCAGCCCCAGAATCCATGCTCGTAGACACTGTGCTGTAATCCTAATACGTCATGCTCTCCTACGTAGAAATATTCACACGTTTTCTCACCCAAAAAAAAAAAAAAATCTGTTAACTAATGTTTATAAAATTCAAAAGAGGCAGCTCGTTCCCTGAACCAGAACAGACCTGAAGATACTCAGGCAAAGTGACGATGGTGACCAGTCAGTTAAACTGCGCTGCATCTGTAGGATTCGCACCCCCTTTGGGGAGAGATGCCATTTCAGTCAGGTAAAATCCACCCGTGCAGACGGAACGTGGGCTGAGGTTTTCTGCTCCTCCGTCTGCAGGGCTGCTCCAGAAGCAGACAGAGGTGTTGCCTCAGTATCGTGTGGGGCGTAAGCCCTTGGACCCCGCTGTCAAACTTGCAGGTCAGACCTGGTCCTGCCCCTTCCGACCTGGGCAGCAAGCTCCCAGGTCCATCCCCTGGCCTCCAGGCCAGGCCTGACTGTGGTCCCCACTGGCAGAGACATGATAAGGACTGTGATGGTCCAGGGAGAGGGGAAGGAGGGAGGACATCAGCGATATCCGAGTGGACGTGACCTACCAGCCAAGTGACCTGGGCGAGGCGTGCGGCCTGGGCGTGGGTGTTCCCATCCGCAGAGTGGACTGCACGACGCCTGCTCTGGCCACCCTGGGCTGCTCTTCAGCAGTGTTTGGCATTCTCCCGTGTGCCCTGTGCCGGGCCCGTGGCACGACATCTGTCCAGATGGGCACCATGTTTAAAAGGGCGGCTGTGCGGCCAGGGCCTCACCCTCCTCCACCACAAATGGGTGTACGGTGGCACCTACCCACTAGGTTTTGGGTCGACGCCACGAGATGGTGCATTGAGACCCCTCCCCCATGCCTGGCACACAGCAAGCGCTAGCAGGGTCAGCCAGCAGTGTAATCGCCGCATGTCAGAAAGCCTGGCCTGTCTCTCAGGGTGCCAGGCCAACTCAGGACTGGTTTTTTTTTTTTTTTTGTAATAAATTTACTTATTTATTTTCGGCTGCGTTGGGTCTTCGTTGCTGCGCGCGGGCTTTCTCTAGTTGCGGGGAGCGGGGGCTACTCTTCATTGCAGTGCGTGGGCTTCTCATTGCAGTGGCTTCTCTTGTTGTGGAGCACGGGCTCTAGAGCGCAGGCTCAGGAGCTGTGGCGCACGGGCTTAGCTGCTCCACGGCATGTGGGATCTTCCCAGGCCAGGGCTCGAACCCATGTCCCCTGCATTGGCAGGCGGATTCTTAACCACTGAGCCACCAGGGAAGTCCCCAACTCAGGACTGTTATCACTTGGGTGCATGAGGACACGGCAGTGCCGAAAAGACCGAGCTTGGGTATCACCGCTGAAGTAATTGGAGATAAACGTGTGGGACTTGACTTGAGGTAATCAAAGAGAGAATGCATTTGCAAACTAGCAGGTTAAAGTTAACATAAACTTTGGAAACCATGAGGAAATTAAGGATATCACTTTAAATTAAATATCTTAAGTAGACATGTTCCTTAAATGTGATAAGACAGCTATGGTACATTTAGTCAATGCCGATTGGTAATTAAAAGCGGATTTCTGCAGGCTTAGCTGCCGGGAGGAGAGATTGATGTCTTCGTACAGGAGCTGATAGCCCTTGGAAGTATGGTTTCAATAATCCTCGGGCCCCATTGGCCCTCCACTCGGCAATAATAATGATTTGTTCTTGTAATGAAATGATATTCATTTACTGGGAATGCGGTGCGCACGTGGGGCACGATTCCACGGGTGTTGCTAGCCTGGGTATGACCCAGTGTGGGGACGATTACATGGAATTCCAGAACGTCAGAGCCGGAAGGGGCCCGAGTCATAGCAAGTCGCACTCCACTGTTTCACAGATTTAACGCAGGGTTTGTGGAGCTGTTCACGCGCTTAGGAGCCCCTCTCTGTCGGCTTCTGGGAGGGTCCAGGGAAAACTGAGCACAGGATACCTTCTCTTCCCTTTTCCTTCTCCTCTTCCTCAAGCACCCCAACCCCTTCATTGCAGGTCCCACATCTGTCCTCAACCTCAGTTTTCTGGCTGCACCAGGCTCCCAAGCCTTCTCAGGACATGCGGTCCCTGCTGTAACCCAACATTCCCGTGGCTGACCCCCCCGGACGCTCCAGGGAAAGGTGGCAGCTTGGCCGGGGCTCAGGGTCGGGGCCCGTGACTCCGTCCTTGGTTCCCCCACAGATGTTGGTTTTACATTCAGCCGCTGAAACCCACGAGCCCTCTGGCTCCGTTTTTCCCGTCTGCAAACAACCACCACCAAGTGTAAGAGGTGTGTCTTTGTCTGTCTCCTCTCAGAAAAGACCCCCAAAGAGTCCCAAAACACAAATAACTCCCCAGGGCCGCCCTCCGTCCCAGAAGCTGTGCCAGGAGACCCCTGACTTGGGATGGCGGGAACCATGCCCCTCATCTAGCTGGGTGGTCCCACTGAACGCCCACGGGACACTGGGTTCTCTTCTCACATCCAAGGCTCTGGGGTGAGAAGCCGGGGCCCTGGGTCCCCCAAATCTGTGCGGGTGGATTCAGGGGGTGGCACCTCGGTTTTTAAAGCACTGCAGATGGGAAAAGTGGACGCAGCTGGATGGAGCTGCCCCTGGGAGCTCCCGCTGAAGGCTGCAACATAGACAAATGCTGCGTCTCTCAGGGTCACGCCCGTGTTGTCTGTTTGAAATGACGGGGGCTGCAGCCCTGGACGTGCACACGTGGAGACAGGACACAGCAGGGAGAGGAGACGAGAGCCACGCACGGGCGAAGACTATAGTAGGACGCGGCCTCCGCTCCGGGGATGTCTCTCTCTGTCCATCTGTCCCCCCCGGCCCCGGTATGACGCGCTAACTCCAGGCCCAGGTCCCTGTGTTCCTCATTGTGTTCCCCAGGCCGCCAATGTCTTGAGCCCTGGAGCCCCGCGGCCGCCGACGTGAATACCTGAGGCTTCTTCCGGAAACGAGGGATATCTGGTGGTCCTGGCGCTTGCCTCAGTTCAGCCCCATTCAGTCCCCAAATGCACAAATTGCTCACTCATAAGACAGTGACACATTGAGGGAAAAAGGAATGAATTTGTGTGTCTTTATGAATATTCGATTTTCTTCCGGCAAAACATCTCTCCTGCTTCAATGGCATTTTGCACCTGCAGCCGATGCTCTGCTACGAGGGACCTGCTCCAGCTTCTACTGTCTTGAGCTCCTGTCTTCCACTGACATGAAAATTCAAAGGAAAAAACTAGCATTTCTGGAGACGCTGCTCTCCACAGAGCATTGGGGGTCTGCCAGGCGCGCCTCGTGGGGTGGGACCCCTGAGGGCCGGCCTTGGGATGTGTGGCTCCAGGGCAGAGGCCGGGCCCCCCTTGTTAACAGGCTCCCCGCAGCTCTGACTCTGCACTTTCACAAACCCGAGGAGGGTGTGATCAAAGGGCCGACTCCCCTGAGCTGGGCTGTGGCGTCCTCTCTTAGGGGAAGACTACTCACTGCAAACCAGCTGAGTGGCTTACGTTCTCTGCTCCTCCAGACTCCTGAAGGGAAGTATCCTAACTGTGTCATTAAGGCCCTAGGAAGCCGGTGACACAGCCGCGTCCCTGCTCCACAAGAGGATGACTAAGCATTTGCTAACGCTGATGGCTCACAAAAGCTTCACGTCCCGCAGGCAAGGCCCAAGGTCCCTCTGCAAAGCCACAGTCCTGATCCAGACCCGCGTTCTGCCCCCATCTCACTCCGCCGGGTCACCAAACCTTTTCTTCATCTTCGATCCCCAGCCTGAGCTCGGTCCCTGGCACAGGGATGAGGTCCACGAATGCTCAGGGCCCAGACGGGATGAGTTGATTCCCTCGACAACCAACACACGTTTGTTGGGCAGCTGCTCTGAGCAGAGGGGGCTTAGGCAAGTGCTGGTCTGCCAGCCCAGGGACGGAACAGTGAAGAAAGGACTGAATGACTGAATGAAGTAATGAATGAGCAACTCTACTGCACGTGCTATGTGATTCGTGCTGTGGGGCTGGGTTGGTTGGTAAAAATCACCTGGGCCTGTAAGTGCCGGCTTGGCAGTCATCTGGACCCGTCTGGCTCTCGCTCCACGACTCCCGAAGGCCTCATCGTGCAGGGCGCGGCCCACCCTTCGCTGTAGGCTGGCTGTTCCCAACGGGCAACAGGGGTAGGACACAACACGCAAGACGCCGGCACAAGGGCTCACTCCCGAGCTGCTTTGCAGAGGCGGAGACCATCCTCTCGCCCCAGCAGGGCACGTGGGTATCCACTGTTTGTCTGGTTCTCAGCTGAGAATGTAAACACCATGAACGCAGCGCCCTTCCCTGTTGTACCCGCAGTGCCCGGAGGAGGCGCTGTCTCCCAGTAGGTGCCCCATAAACACTTGCTGACTGCATGGACAAGGGCGTGTGAGAGCAGGCGACTGCCCTTCTGGGTGGTCCTCAGGCCTGACTGCCCACTATTTCTCTCTAGGGAGTTATTTCAAAAATACTTTCCATTTAAAAATTTCCCATGTGTTACAGTGTGCAGCCCAGCGGGAGAGCCTATGATCTGGGGAAATCAGCCTTTAAAAAGTGTGTCACCGAGGGCTTCCCTGGTGGCGCAGTGGTTGAGAGTCCGCCTGCCGATGCAGGGGACACGGGTTCGTGCCCCGGTCCGGGAGGATCCCACGGGCTGCGGAGCGGCTGGGCCCGTGAGCTATGGCCACTGAGCCTGCACGTCCGGAGCCTGTGCTCTGCAACGGGAGAAGCCACAGCAGTGAGAGGCCCGCGTACCGCAAAAAAAAAAAAAAAAGTGTGTCACAGTCCTGCACTGTTGGGGTGGGCGAGCAGGCGGAACCTTCCAGAAGGGAGGGTGGTTCAGCAGTACATTCATTCACGCACGTGTATTTCCAGGCATGGGCCCTCGGGTCCTAATTAAGGTGTGGGCACAGCTTAGGTTGCGGAGATGTCCACTGAAGCCTTCTGTCCTGGCCAAAAAGCTGCATCTGACCTAAAAGTCCATCCATACAGAAAGTGTTATCCAACACGCCACTTTCAGTCTCTGGAACATTCTGCGCTGTTCTATGTAATTTGAAGAAGAGACTTTGTTGACATAAGAAGTCCACAATACACCGTAAGATTTTTAAGAAACAGGTTGAAGGAGACACCATAAATGGTAGAATTCAGTTTTTAGAAGCACAACTACATAGGGAACGCCCACTGCAAGGAGAGGAGTTCATTGATCCGGGAGCGCTGGAGACATGGTTCACATTACTAGGCTACGTTACAGTTGTCTGATCACATCTACGATAGGAACCGGTTTAGAATCACAGCACTGGGTTCCTCGATGAGCATCCTGTCCAGAGTGAGGAAGCCGAGGCAGAGCGACATGCAGGAACCTGGACCCAGGCGGTTACCCCAGGGTCCGTGCGCGCATCCCCGCCCCAGTGCCAGCGCTGGTTGTGTCTGGGGCGCTACAGATGTTTTCCCCCCTTTTCTTTCTGCATATGTGGATTCCCATTTGTCCTACAATGAACATACACCAACTGAATAATAAGTACTCAGTAAAACTATCTGAACACTTAGGGCAAGTGGCGGCTTCAGCAGCCTTGACCACACCGCCATCTGCATGGGCGGAGATTACCCTGGGAGCCGGCCCCCTCCCTCCTGGCTCTGTCCTTGCGGACCGGCCGAGGAACCCTTGGGCCCAGGAAGGGGCGCCGCCCCTGAACCCTGCCTTATCTGGGGCTGTTGAAGCTGCACCTGGATTCTGTGTACAGCCCTAGGCTGCACGACCCGGGGATGTCCACAAATTGAAGGTTGTTTAGAGAACTGCAACAGGATGATTAAGGAAAGAGCTGAACGGATTTGTCAGGAAGGCTTTACGAGAGCTAAACACGGATGGCTTGGAGTAATGACAACTGTCCACAAGCGTGAGTGGGGCTGAAACGCTGGAGCACCGGGGGCGGGCTTTGGGGAGGGGGAGGAGATCCATCTGAGGGAGGTGAGGGGGGACAGAACCAGAAGCCTTGCTGGCTGTGTGGCCGGGGAAGCGTGCTCAGAGAGGGCTGGCGCTGGGGCTGTGGAAAGGGCCCCTCCCATCACTGAGCATCACTGGGGGGTCTTTGGGCATTACAGTCAACATCAGACATCACTGGGTACCACTGGACACCACATTACTAAGAAGTACTAGACATGCGGGCATCATTGAGAATCAGTGGGCATTACTGGACACTACTGGGGATCACTGAATGTAACTGGGCATCATTGGCCTTGGTGTCATCGACGGGTACAGCATCGCTCTGGGTGATCTGTCAAGGGGGAAGGAAAGGAAATGCGTGGTCCAGCTCTGCTTGATCGATACGGCTGGGCTGCTGACGCACACGTGAAATGGACAGGAGCAGGTTGCAGAGAAGAGGGCCGGGGAGCAGCGGCTCTGGGCAGGCACTGCCCCCGGGGCTCCTCCACAGAGGCATTAGGGGCCACAGTGAAATGAGGGAGCATTTCGCTGCAGTCTCCCCTGCTGGTCTCCAGGCTCTCTCCCATGTTCTACCAGGCTCCCCCCGAAGTCCCCCAAACATCCTGGGTACAGAGCAACATGCTTCCCTGCACTCCTTCCTGTGAAGCTTGATGCCGCAAGCCCTTGGGTGTAGACTTGGTGGAAGATCCCTGTCTCGGAAGGGCCCTGGGCTGTGCTTTGCATCACCTAACGCAGGGCGTGGCAGGCGGGAGGTGCCGACAGTCGCTTGAATAAATGATGGTCATGCTCAGCCCCTCTCTGCCCAGGCTGTCCTGGCATCAGGATCATTTCCCTGTTTTTGGAGTCATTTCTATGATACAGCTCCTCCTTCCTGTTACTGCATTTATTCAACCTGCTTTTGTCCTATAGAAACTCCCCCTTCTTTCCTTTCTCCTTTCTTGTTACAACTCTTAAAGATAGAATAATTTCGAGTTAGTAAATGCCATTCCGTTTGTTTTCTGGTGACATAATTCTCTAACTTGAAAGAGGAAATGCAGGGGAAGCGACATCTATCCTTCTGGGATAATTTGGAATTGATGGCTCAGTGCTTTCCATAGCTTTGAGGGATGTTTCTTTACTTTTCAACATATTTAAGGTTTTTGTTCTTTAATCTCACCTGGTTCCCCAAATAATTTAACACATCCTTTAACACAAAGCAGGGGACTTCCCTGGTGGTCCAGTGGTTAAGACTCTGTGCTTCCACTGCAGGGGGTGTGGGTTTGATCCCTGGTCGGGGAACTAAGATCCCACGTGCCACGCCAATAAATAAATAAACAGCAGAATACAAACCAGGATCCTTGAACAACCCTAACGGAACAAAATCCAGTGAAAAAGAATAGAGGAACAGGTGACCTTGGGCCCTCTAGGTACTGTCACCAACCTTTAAACAAAATCCATTGTGCACAGGCTGGGCACTGGATGGAGGGAGAAACTACTTGTCTCCTCTGGATTATAAACAAGAAGTTTATAACCTAGAGCAGGGAATAGTGCAAAATGGCAGGTGCTGCGTAGCGTTACCTACTGAATGCTAGGAGAGAAGAGAGGGAATGGATGGCTTTGGCCAGAAATGGAATTTAGCGTGGGCTCCCTGGCAGCCAAAGGAAAAGGTGAAATGGGTGGAGTGACGCGACTCTCGTCGCTCGAAGAAAAAGACTGATTTTAAAAATGGCACTGGGCTTCCCTGGTGGCGCAGTGGTTAAGAGTCCGCCTGCCGATGCAGGGGACACGGGTTCGTGCCCCGGTCCAGGAGGATCCCACATGCCACGGAGCGGCTGGGCCTGTGAGCCATGGCCGCTGAGCCTGCGCGTCTGGAGCCTGTGCTCCGCAACGGGAGAGGCCACGACAGTGAGAGGCCCGCGTACCGCAAGAAAAAATAATAATAAAAATAGAAAATAAAAATGGCACTGACTGATGGGGTCACTGAACTAATCCAGTCGTCTGCTTGGAAAAGAATACATTTTTCACAATGACTTTGAGAGTTGCCCGTGGTAAATCAGTAAGTGAAAGAGCAAGCTGGAGACCACTATGTATACAGCATCCCCCTTTTTGTAAAGAAAGTACAAAATAAAAAGCCTTGAACCAATACTGGAAACTTCTGGATGCTATTCCCCAGTCTGACAACAGTGGTTCTCCCTGCAAGATGTGGAGCCGTGAGAGGGAAATGGGTACTCTTTGTTCGCGTTCATTTCTGCTGGTTGGGTTTGTCAAAACAAGCATCTATCCTTTCTTCCTAATTAAAAAGGGGGGTGTACTTGAATATACATATAAGAGGAAGAAAGCTTCCCCCAGGAGATTTCTCAAGGTGGCGGCTGGGTTAGGCATCCTGAGCCATCCTGAGAAAAGCTTCAGGCGCCCCCCACGGCCAAGGGCGCATTACCCCCAGCAAAGGCAGTCCGCCTGCCCCTGCTATAATCAGGGAGGCTCGGGAAGGACAGCCCTGACCGGCACAAGCGGGCTCCAGCGAGCCACTTCCACACCGCTGTTCGTTTTGTTTTTGAAATTAAAAAACAAAAACCAACAGACAAGTGGAAGAGACAGCAAGTGGCCGATGCCCGTCTCCTCGGGATCCTTGAGGGATCCGGTCCCCTTCTCTGTCCCCGAGGCCTGAGGGGCAAATCAAGGCCTGCAGCGGTGGTCATGCAGGACAGAGGGCTTTAAGTTGACAGCAATTAAGGAGAGTTTCCTGCGATAAACGCCTCAATCTTCACTGAAATCTTACGCTCGCAGCTTTATGACCGGCTCAGGCCGGAGCTTCGCAGACCAAATCATGTCAGAGGTCACTCTGTCACTTTTTACAGATCTGGCCAGAGAGGAGGGTCCTTCATTATCAGATATAACCGGTGGTCCCAGCAGGACGGAGCCTGTGGGACGATTTGCTGACCTCACGCTCAGAAGCGGCCAGTCCTGGCTAGCTGCCCGGGCCTGCTGGGGCCATCGGCAAACTACTTCCTGGGCCTCCATCACCTTGTCAATAAACGGGACGATAATTGCTGCTGGGGGCGGGGTGGGGGGCGGCCATGATGTGAGACAGCCCGCTAAACGATTAGGAAAAAACATAATGTACCGAGTAATAAAAAAAAAATAGTTAAAAGAGCTTGGACAGTGACGTCGGGCAAATCTGCATTTAAACCTGACTCCCGTCACTCTCTTGACAACCTTCATGTATTCATTCAACTAACTGCTGAGCCTCAGTTCCCTCACCTGTAAAATGGGCACAAACAGTAACACTGACCTTGAAGCACACGGAAGGCAATCTGGCAATGATCTCTGAGAGCTCTGTTTAAAACTGCAATTACCCAACAGCAAGGACCTACTGTATAACACAAGGAACAATATTCGATACCTTGTAATAACCTATAAGGGACAAGAATCTGAAAAAGAATATATATATGTATAAAACTGTGGACTTCCCTGGTGGCGCAGTGGTTAAGAATCCGCCTGCCAATGCAGGGGACGTGGGTTTGAGCCCGGGTCCGGAAAGATCCCACATGCCGCGGAGCTACTAAGCCCGTGCACCACAACTACTGAGCCTGCGCTCTAGAGCCTGTGAACCACAAGTACTGACCCCACGTGCCACAACTACCGAAGCCCACGCTCCTAGAGCCCGTGCTCCGCAACAAGAGAAGCCACCGCAACGAGAAGCCCGCGCACCGCAACGAAGAGTAGCCCCGCTCGCCTCAACTAGAGAAAGCCAGTGCACAGCAACGAAGACCCAACACAGACAAAAATAAATAAATTTATAAAAACAAAAAAACTGAATCACTGTGCTGTACACCTGAAACTAACCCAGCGTTGTAAGTCAACTGTAGTTCGATAAAAAATAAATTAAAAAACCACTGCAGTTACTTCCTCTATTTATTCCTCTTTTCTCCAAAACACCTATTGCCATCCGCTGATTTGTTTATTGTCTGTTCCCTCCCCCGCCCCCAGGAAAGCTCCATGGGGGCGGGGATTTCTGACTGTTTCATTCTCTGCTCTCTCCCAGCGCCTAGTACAGCACGTGGCTCACAGTAGGTGTTCAGTACGTTTGCCAAACATGGAAAATACGAGCCAGTTAATGTCAGTGCCTCTGATCAGGCATGTACTAGACAATCAGGAAACTGATCTGTACCGAGTTAAATTTTATATTTAATGTACCGTATTTTTTAAAGTTCGTTATTTTAAAGATTTCTTTCAAAGTTTTAAACTTTGGGTATGAAATGCTGATCTAGGTGTAGGGAAAGAGGGGAGGGGTGAGGAAAGACATAGGAGTTTGGTTGCTCTAGTATCTTTTTTTTAAACTGTGACACTCCCCGTGTTTGGGGCAGGTTTAAATCCTCCTCCTACCCTGACACCCTCCCTGCCCCAGGCTGTGGCCGCCTCTGGCTTACTCCTGGCTGCCAGTACCTTCCCTGTCATCCTAGCCCTTGGGCCAAGTTTTTCTCTGTGTTTTTGGAGAACTGGGTTTGGAAGGTACACTTGGTGATGGGGGGAGGAGCCTCCGAGGTCTCGGGAAACGCAGCCCTCAAGCGTCTGCCCTGTCAGGGCGGAGATCTGAGCAGAGCATCTGCCCAATGAAGCAGCCGGCCTGGACCTTTCCTCCCGCGAGGACCAGAGTTCGGGTCTTTGGGGACTACCTCTGTCTGCATCAGAAAGCCGGGAGACACGAGGGAGGCTGGGGACAGAGCCTCCAAGAACCAGCCCAGCATATTTTAAGTGGGAAGAGAAGTGCAGCCAAGGCTGGATTCTAGAAAAGATTCTGATGAGTCTGACCCACCTCTGCCCTCCCATTTCCAGTGTTCCTTTCACATAGAGTGAAAAGTCGAGGGAAGGGCCAGTCTTTTAAATACGGAATGTTTGGGGCAACCCCAGACATCGGAATAGCTGCTGAATCTGGCCTTGGACAGGCATCTGGCACAACTTTCCTGCTTATTGGAACAATTCCCATTGCAACACCATCTCCTCTGTGGTTTCACTGTTCATTATACAATCAGGTTTTACTTTTAACATGCAATAATGGTGGAACCAACCTAATTAGGCACGGAAACCCAAATCTCCCAGAGAAGAGTGTTTTCCTCTTTACCCAACGTAGAGACTTGAAATCAGATTATTACTGAATCTGTGATAGGTTAAAAGTGAGGTACCAGCTTAAGCGTTTTAATTGGTTTCAGTGACCTTGTGCCAGAGACACAAAGCTCCTTAGGAAGATAGGACAGCGGAGGAGAAAACAGTTATGATTCGGGATGAAAGACCAGGAACTTCAGATGTAGCTTCTGGGCTTAATGCTCAACAGACACCTCTCCCCTGTCTCGTCTTCCTCTTCCTTAAAATGGGGACAGAAATATCCAATGATTCCCTCAAAATTCCAAAGGCGCGTATGAGAACATAACGCGCAGGTAACATGCAAGGAACCGAAATCAGTACGTGAGGCCTGATTAGTATTCATGTTTTTAAACTCATCCTGGAAAGTCAGATTTCCTAATGTTAGTTTAAGCAACACAAGCAGGACCTGCGAAGTCCAAGGTGGGCGGGTCCTCTTCCATCTTTAGCTTAAAAATGGGCTCGGTCACCCAGCCCCAGCTGATTTCTTTCTGTCAGCAAGGAGGCTCTTTCCACAGGGTCATCGTGTTCCTGAGGGCTCCGGTACAATTCCCCCATGGTTTCTGACCAAACACTCATGCTGCACTGGGGGCTACCAGCTGGCCTGGCCCACCCGCTCTGTCCATCTGAGAACAGCACACGCCCCGGTCAGCGGGTAGCAGCTCCCATTACTAGATGTTCCTTATGAGGCTGGATTGCATGAAAATGTCATTTTTGTCGGTCAAAAGCAGTTGGCTGTTGGCCATGTCACGTGGTTCCTACAAACGTGTACCAGGTACCGAAAGAAGCGCCTTATGGGTCCTGAGCAACGGTTCAGCGCCTTCAGCCACCAGCTCCTCTCGGCCTCAGTTTCCTCATCTGTAAAGAGGCACCAACGTCACGGGGAGGGGGAGTAGATGAAGCAGGAGGAACAGGGTTCCTAATGCACAGGTGCACCGTGAGGGCCACAAGTCGCCGCTACGATCGCCTCCTGCGAGCCCGTGACGCGCCCCAGACGAGGGGACGCGGACCCTGACTCGCCCACATCTGTGGCCGAGGCAGGCAGCCCCTTCAGAACTCCCCCCACTAGCGCGGCCCCCACCTCCGGCTCCAGAGAAGCCCAAACACGAGGCTCCTGGGTACCTTCCGAAGCGACTTAAGCTTGTGGTGTTACACAAGGATTAAAGGTGAGTTCCCAGGAACAGGAGGCCGCGGTTGCCAGTTATAAAACAACCTTGCGTAGTGAACACTGGGCTGTGGGGGAGGCCAAGCCCTCACTGAACTGAGGATCTCGGGTGCCTCGTTTTTTTTTTTTTTAATTTTATTGGAGGACCGTTGATTTACAATGTTGTGTTAGTTTCAGGTGTATAGCAAAGTGATTCGGTTATACGTATACATATATTCATTCTTTTTCAGATTCTTTTCCCATATAGGTTACCACAGAATATTGAGTAGAGTTCTCTGTGCTATACAGTAGGTCTCTTTGGTTATCTGTCTTCCTTTTTTTTAAACATCTTTATTGGAATATAATTGTTTTACAATGTTGTGTTAGTGTCTGCTGTATAACAAAGTGGATCAGCTATACGTATACATATATCCCCATATCCCCTCCCTCTTGCGTCTCCCTCCCACCCTCCCTATGCCACCCCTCTAGGTGGTCACAAAGCACCGAGCTGACCTCCCTGTGCTATGCGGCTGCTTCCCACTAGCTGTCTATTTTACGTTTGGTAGTGTATATAAGTCCATGCCACTCTCTCACTTCGTCCCAGCTTGTCCTTCCCCCTCCCCGTGCCCTCAACTCCATTCTCTACATCTGCATCTTTATTCGTGTCCTGCCCCTAGGTTCTTCAGAACCTTTGTTTTACTTTTCTAGTTTTTAGATTCCATATATGTGTTAGCATACGGTATTTGTTTTTCCCTTTCTGACTGACTTCACTCTGTGTGACAGACTCTAGGTCCATCCATCGGGTGCCTCCTGAATTGAATTTCATCGTGTTTTTGGACAAGGCTGTCTTTTCCCCCGTAGCCCAATTTGTCTGCAGTGTTTTCATTCTCAAGGGCTATATATTTTGGTGACTTCAACACTTGAACTCTGATTTGCACAATAAGACAAAAACAATCCCTCCCGAGGGACCTGGTTTGTCCCTTGGACTCAAGCGAGCTTTTCAGGGCACACCATGACCTCCTCCACAAACTAACAAACAAACAAACAAATCAGGCCTCGTTGCGGCTCTCCTGCCAACAGAGGCACGGTACACAGCGCCAGGCCTCCCAGCCGGGGCACATCCTCCGCTCCTTCACCTGGATCGCGCAGGGCAGGCGGCCGCGTGAGCTCGGACGCGTCTCGCGTGTCCCTCTCCTCTTCTCCCGGCAGCTCCGGGTCCCGCACCCCGAGACAGGATGGGCTGCGAGAGCCTTCCCTCCCCGTGGTAGCCCATCCCCCAGGTCTGCAGCTTTCTGAGCCCTGTCCCTTTCATTCACTCCACTGTCGATTTGCAAAAAGTGATACGACAGGCAGGAAAGAGATGGAAACTTTTTTTAAAAAAATAATTGTTTTAAATCCTACTGTTCCGTAAACCAGGAAGTTGTATGGGTCTCAGAGCAAATTAACTGAACTCTCCCTCCCCCGCCTCAACCACCACCAAAGCCTCCAGAAGTGCAAGGCAGGACCTGCCAGATTTGGGTGGAGACCGACACTGGCCTGGGGCCTCCTGGCTGCCGCGAGGCCGAAGGGGACGGAACATCGGGCTGGTCACTTCTGCTGAGCGACCGGGCTGAGGCAGCCTCCCCGCAAGGAGCAGAACGCTCACCTCTGCCCCCTCCCCAGCTCAATCCACCCTTTTAAGCAAGAACAACCAGGTGGGCAAGAGGCGAGCATGCTAGGAGTTTCCTCGAGGGGGTCCCCTAAAACAAGAAGGACCCATCCTGTCCTGTGAAGGCTTTGCACCATCTCTAAAAGCAGATGAGGGGCCTCTGAGCCCGTGTGCTGCCTCCTCCGGGGAGCGGGGTCCAGCCCACACCCAGCAGCCCCTGCCCTGCTCACCCCTCAGGCCTGAGGGACCCTCAGAACATCCTCCCAGGCAGGGAGCAATGAAAAGGCTGAGAAGCAGCTGGGTCATCTGTTTTGGGTTAAAATGAAAAGAAATCAGATTTTTAGGGAGAAAAACAAGAAGAAAGAGATAAGCAGGGAGCTCAGAGTGCAGGGCGGGAGGAGGCCCTGACCTACTGGCTGGTGGATTCCCCGAGTCCATTTTCCCCTGACCCTGCCGTGGATGCCACCGCTGCGGTCACGTTAGCAGAAATCCACGTCCGGCACAGGCATCTCAGCCCCCGGGGGCCTTGCCAGAGATACGGTCCTCCAAGGAGGGGTGGGAGGCGGGATCCTGCAAGCCTGGTGCCAGCTCGTGGGGTTTTAAAAAAACCTGAAAGCCCCAGGGAGGCGGTCGCCGCGGGTCCAGCGGGCGGTTAACTGTGCAGACATCATCCGACTTGGTCACCAGGCCAGTAACAGGAGACGTTGGCCTCCAAGTTTGACCTTTCACCCCCTCTTTACTAAATAGGCCTAATTATTGCATTTGTCTGTCATTCGAGCCACAAATGATCCATTCAGGTCATGGTGGGGAGGCCTCGATTTTCGGCCCCTGTCTGGAGAGCTCCACTAATTGTATCCTTCAGAGGAAGTGCGGTGGGAAGCTGGAGCCGTCCCCGAGTTTCCGGGGAGGGAACTCTTCCTGCTACAGTGGAAGGGATGTCACCGAGCCTTGCACATAATCCCAGCAAAGCCCTGGGCTTTCGGCTCTGCTACTCAGGGAAGCTGGGCCCTTCCTTTTCTGGGTCCCTGGGTTGATTCCAGATCTGAATGGGCGAGAGACGTCCCTCTCTGCGGCCCGGCCAACTGCACATTGTCTAGCCGGTGGCCCTGGTGTTTGCCAGCGCCCCTGGGCCCCTCTTCCTTCTGTGCCGCAGAGACTGCATTTCCCAGCCTTGTGGCGGTTAGGTGGCCTTATGACTGAGTTCAGGCCAGTGTGAGCAGGGGTGGTGTGTGCCCTCTCTAGGCCTGGCCCGTGACGACCTCCTGTGTCCAGTTCTCACTGTCTTTCCCCACCTGCTGCCTCTCAGCACCTGGAGGAGGGGGACCCCCAAGGCAGAAGAAGCCTGGGTTTCTAAGTGACTTGGTGGAGCAGACATCCACAGGAGCCCATCCGACCCCTCAACTGTGTTGCACTGTGATGTGAGCACAAAATAACATTTATTTTATTAAAATCTCCGAGACTCAGAGTTTGTTCATTTCAGCACTTAGCCTACCCTGATTACTGCACTTATTAACAGAACCCCATGTTTATCCCAGAAGACAATGTGCTCAATGACGAGACTGCAGTTGGCCAGCCTCCCTTGCAGCTAGGGTTGGCTAATGAAATGTAAGTGAATATTATTGGGCAGGGAACCTGGGAAAGCTGCTCAAGAAATAAAAAGACTCATAGTACCTTCCCCTTTTCCTTCTTGCTTCCTGGAAGGCACACATGATGGCTGGTGCTCTGGCAAGCATTTTTGAACCAGGAGGTACTAAGGTTGGTAGAGCACAAGATAAAAAGAAGCTGAATCCCTGATGACTGTGGAGCCACAGTCTTGACCCCGGGTTCCCTATTTCTAAACATGTTTTACAAAAGAGAAAAATAAGCCCTTGTATGCTACAACCACTATTATGTTGGGTTTTCTATAAACGTATCTACACTAATCCTATCACCTCCATTCCTGACCTATAAGAACGTAGGAATCCTGCAAAGGTTGGGTGAAGTAATACTCAGGAGCCAAATACAACCTATGCAATCTGGACAGAGCTGAGTCACATGATTACGTTGGGGTAGAATTATTTGTTCACAGTAGGAAGTTGCTTCACTGCTTCCGGACTCTCAGTTTCTTCTGTGAAACGGACATAAAAATGCCAGCATGAGACATACGTGAGACAGAGGGGTCTCCTACTTGTCCGGACTCCCAGCTCCTCCTTCCTCTCCCTTCTCCACTCCGTGCTCTCCCCACAGCCTGTCTCTGCCCCCGAGATGCCCCCCCACATTCTCAGACATTCACGGCACGTGACTGGAACAACCCGATTCCCTGTGTCACGGCTGTTCCATGCTCTGGCCACTAAGTAATCACGGCACCTCCAGAGACTCCACCTTTCGTGGAAGAGCCTCCCTGGCGAGGGTAGGTTTCAGAGTGAACCGTCCTTGACTCTCCTGCCACCACCTCAGACATATAAACAAAGTGAAGGTGCTGACAAGAGGCCTCTTAACCTACCTTCTCCTTAGCAGGAGTGAGGCTGCCTAGGTGACAGGAATTCATGAAAGCAAAGACTTCAGGGAGTTGACATTTGTACACAACCACATTTAACCGTGCAACTGCCCTTCTTTATCCTTTGTGGACTGTCAGTAGAACCCCCTGTGGCAGGAAGAAAAAGCCAGGACTCTCTTGGACTCTGGGCCGCTGGGTACGGTTGTACAGGTTGTGTACTGCACAAGGTACGTAGACAAGGGGGCAAGTGGCTAGCCCACACCGCACTCACAAGCCTTGCACATGGCTTGGGCTATATTTACCAGGGTAAAAAGCATCTTTTTCTAATTTGCACACAGATACTTTATGGGCTAGTGGCAGACGGCTTAGATCATCCACTGATTAAAACCTCTGTCTTTGTGTAGTTTCTACCTCCTTTTGCCCATCAAGGCTTCCAAATGCACAAAAAGCATTGAAAGCACATCCTGGGGTTTGAGGCACTCCCCGGAGATTAAGCGTTCTTACTCTAGTGCATTATCCTGACTTAGGACGGCTTTAATCCTCCATTCTCCAAGTTAAACGACTATCTTGCAACAATAAATGTCCATCAGCTGGGCTTTACTTGCAGAATTGGAGGAAGGTAATTGGTGAGGCTGAGGTGAACCGTGGGAAATTAGCACGCTTCTTAGACTGACAACCACGTGCTGGATTACCTGCACAGGTCCAAGAAATCTGTCCGGGCCCATCTTATCTTTCAGTCCTGCCAACTGTTGGCCCTCAAGTGCTGTTTCCAGAGAAGAGCCCCTTACAGTTTACATTGAAGCAGACGCGTGAAAATATGGATGGTACCTGAGTATAGACCAGAGGATTTAAGTGCTGGTTATGGTGGATGCAAGTACGGGGAAAAAAGGAAGTGAAGTTTGCAGAGGGAGCACAGCTATAGCCTAGAGCATCTCATTGTGACAGACATAAGGAAGCGCTCGATGAAGAAGGGGGACACGTCAAAGTCAACCTAAAGGGACTCCCGCTAACCAAATCTAGGACGATCGGAGCAACAGAACAAATACTGATAATCATGGGTTACAACCCGGAGAACAGAATGAGAATTCATGAATCCATATTGCTACAATACAGTAAGTCCTCCCCACACGAACGAGTTCTGTTCCGAGAGTGCGTTCGTAAGTCCAATTTGATCGTAAGTCCAACAAAGTGAGCCCAGGTACCCAACTCACACAATCGGCTACGTAGTACTGCACTGTAAATAGGTTTATAATACTTTTCACACAAATAATACATAAAAAACAAACACAAAAAATAAATAAAACATTTTAAATCTTACAGCACAGTACTTCGAGAAGTACAGCAGTACCAGCTCATCACCGCTGCATTTACGCTTGCTTCTGGACATCCTGGGCTTGAAATAAAGATTCTGTACTGCTGCACTCTATACAGTTCTGTAAAGTACACAAGAGCACAGCCACTTGTAGAGGATGCGTGCATGTGACGACGTACGCCAGACACGTGAACTAACTCACATGATCGGACGTGCGCAAGCACGTTCTCATCTTTGAAAGTTTGCAACTTGAAGGTTTGTATGTATATAATTGGGGGAGAAGGAAAAGCTCTTTCTCGTAGTAGAACTGCAATGAAGAACTTTAGAAGCAATGATGGGATAAGATGTCCGTTTCTACTCCTATCACACTTACTTCAGGCAAGAATTACCAATGGGTATTAAACTAGTAAGAGAAAGGATGGTAAGTAAAAGGAATTTTGCATCGTTTCAGAGTAGCTCCTGACAAGACATTTATCAACCACAAAGGGGGAAACAGAAGCTTTACAGAGGAGAGGCACCACCTTACCCAAGTGTTCAGTGACCATCACCAGTGATGGGACAAATGACATCCTGGACCCCTGATATGATGCCCTGGGGATGCAACGTCACTTCTGAAGAATTCCTGCCAAAACTTCATAAACGGAATCTACTCGCAAGGAAACATCAGACAAACCCAGTCTGAGAGCCATTCAACAAAATAACGGGCCTTTCCTCTTCAAAAACATCACAATCGTGAAAGACTAAAAAAGACACTGAGGAATGTTCCAGAATAAAGGAGCCTAAAGAGACAGGACAACTGAATGGAACCTGTGGTCCTGGATTAGATTTTGAACCAATCAAAGGGAGAGAGATCTATCTCCCCCTCACTCTGGCTATAAAGGACACTCATAGGACCACTGGTGACATTTGAATAAGCTCTCTAAAGTCGATGAAATTACCGTATCAGGGATGAATTCCTCATTTTGATACCCTTACTGTGGTTATGTAACAAAGTGTCCCTGTCTTGAGGAAATATACGCTGGAATATTCAGAGGGAAGGAGGCATCATGTCTGCTAGACGTGACAAAGCAGGTATGGTAAGATGTTAGCCTTTGGGGAAGCTGGGTACAAAGTTTACAAGAATTCTTTTACTCATTTTGTAACTTTTCTGAAGGTCCAAAGTTATTTCAAAACAAAATGTCTCAAAAGTAAATAAATAAATGATTTTGCATAACACACACACACACACACATATGCCCTCCTCCCAGCTGGCCCCAGCACATTCCCCGCCCGCTCCTGGGGGCCAGTCGTGGACACCCTCACTCACCCCGGCACTCTTTAGTGAGCTTTTCCACTTTGGGTGACCTGTCCCCCACCCAATAGGACTGTGACAGCTTGCGGGGAGATCCAGGACTTACAGACTTTGGTGTCTCTGCACAGACTAACGCTCGGGGCACGTACAACATTCATTCCTTGATTTGAAAAGGTTCCAGTCGTCAGTGAGGCCAGGCCAGTTTGTGGACACAAACGTGTGTCCACAGCAAGAGGGAAACAGCAACAAGAAACGTGGTGAGTGGAGTGAGTTAGACGTCAAACTTCAGAGCTGCGACCTTGGGTGGTCCCTCACCCTTTCCTAGCTTGTGGGCGCTGAGTGGGTTCACAAGCGCAAAGCTTCTCCGTTTCCGTGTGTGTCCGCGGGGATGCTCACACCCATTCCTGAGGCTGCTGTGAGGATTTCAGAAGATGCGTGATGCAAAAACGCCTGGCCCAGTGTTCATCGTAAGGTATAGCCGCCCCCGGAGGAATTGCTATTACAACTCAAGTGAAACAAAATGCAAAAGGTTCCCGCTTCTGAATTTCTCAGACACTTGTCTGGCCTCACCAGCGTACCCCAGCATAACTGTCTGCACGACGTTTACTCCAATTCTTTTCTCCAAACAACCTCTCCGGGTCCCTGAAAACAGAATTTGACCAAGTTGGTCTAATGATTCATGGCCCGAGAATTGGCCATAGGGCCATCTTAGATGGTTAGGTTACCGTAATTCTCTGAATAGCCATTGACAAACTCAGGGTTGTTAACTTATTCAACCAGATACTGAGGCCCCAGAGCTACCGACTGCACTGTGTGCTGAAGAGTCTGCTTTCCAGCAACAGATTTGAACAGTCAACCGGGGACATGTCCAAAGCTGCGGATGATCTCAGGTAATTGGATTTGGAAGATGACTTGCTAGCCTTGGCATTGAGAATGGAGTCCTGGAGGATTCCCTCATCCGTATGGAAATGGCCCAGAGGTTTCCCCAGTGACCAGATTCCTGGCATAGTCAAGCAGCTGTGAGATGTCTATGGCACAAGACCTCTCCCGACATCACCCTGCAAAGAAGATGCCGTAATGCTTTGGGGGGAAGAACAGATCATAGGGCATTTGGCTCCGTTTCTAGCGTCTGTTTTCTTTTTGGCTAAGTTGAGAAGATGGAAGGCAACATAAGAAGTATCTTTGCTGGACAACGTGTTGCAGAGACAAAGAGATGGGGGATTTTCACGAATAACAGCTATCTTCAAGGGACAGGACAACTCCACCCTAGGGTAAGAAAACGGAAACGTCTCCAACCCCAGCAGACTCTGTGCTTGGCACTCTACAAATACCGTCTCTTTTAATGCTCTCACCAGCCCTGCAGGTAAGGGGGCAGAGACTCGACTCTGTTTAAACTAGTTAACTTTGCCAGGCCCACACAGCCCATGGGGATCCCAGGCAGGACTTAATCCCGGTCTCTCTGAAGCCAGTCTGCTGCCCCCTTTATTTCTGGGGAAACCCATCCTAGGGAGAGTCACCCAGCAACCTCCACACCCACCCATGACCCCCGCTTTGAGGGTCCTTTTTGTCAGGAAGAAGAACTCCAAAACAAGTACCAAAACACAGGTCGACCATCCCGGTGAACTCTGACCCCGTGTGAGTCACTGCGCTCGTGTTTCAGTGACTCAGCCCAGCCTGGAGCAAAGGACCACGTCAGAGAAAGCTGTGTCCCCACGGAAACCGCTCCCTCCCTCAGAACTGACATGCCAAAGCATTTCTTGGACACTGCATCAGCAACAAAAAGTTTCCAGGCAGATGACCCTCAATTCAAACCAAGTCAGAAGATCCTCAAAATAGTAACTGGGGCTCTCCTGGCTTCAAGGGGGTTTGTCAGGGCAAGAAGGTGGCAGCCCGTGTGCCTTCCCTGGTTGTAGGAACGTTTCTGGAGCCTCAGCTGGGCTGCGGGCTGGGCTGCGGGCTGGAGCAGTGGACACCGTGTGCACAGCTTCTGCCCTTGGGAAGCTCAGAGGTTCGAGAAACACTTCCGGACGCCCCAGCCAGCCCAGCCATGCGGAAGGGTCCCCCCGAAGGAGCTAAAGAGAGAAAGCCTTTAGCTGAGATGTTTTGGTTTTACAGATGCGACGTTTGCCGGGCAAAGTGTGTGTGTAGTTCATCTACTACTCATAATCGAGTTCTATACTGTGATGTGGAATCTTAGCTTCTCATAGTTCTCCCTAGGAGACAAGGATGTGATGCACAAGGGTTGGTGCGCGACTGTCTCTGTAAGTCGACTAGGTTACAACTCATCCACTGGGAGACAAGGTCTCTTGCCTAACCCACCTGACCTCGACCTTACACACCCCGTGTCCACACTTCTGGGCCTCCCTGCCCCGTATTCTTTGGTAACAGATCCCTGACTTTCTTCAGGTGTCGGGCTGCCACACCCTTCCAGAGACCTG
This sequence comes from Aethalodelphis obliquidens, assembly GCF_003676395.1. Classification (NCBI taxonomy): domain Eukaryota; kingdom Metazoa; phylum Chordata; class Mammalia; order Artiodactyla; family Delphinidae; genus Aethalodelphis; species Aethalodelphis obliquidens. The sequence goes on along the minus strand of NW_020837964.1, from coordinate 2,901,668 downwards.
GCCCCTCTCTAGCTCTGACTAGCCTGACCCAATCGGGCGCACCCCATCGGCGTCAGTCCTTGCTGTCCACGTGGCCTCTCTCTCCAAGCTCCACACCTCCCTCGTTCATGCCCCGAGGCAGCGACAGCACCCGCGATGCCACCCCCGGGCACTACTCATTACAGTCTACACCTTGTCCTCAACTTTGCAGGCAGTCCTTTTGTCTGACTCCCCTCAAACTTCCCAATCTGACTCTGCCATTGTCCCACTTCCTCCCAGAAGCCTAGCAAGGCCCTCTCCCTCCAACTTGTTAATTGCGGAATGGTACAAAATTACCTTATCCGCCTCCAGGAAGATCATGTTTGCAGTCAAGCTCGCAAAACCTCAAATCTACGTGAAGCTGGCATCATTTCGGGGTAATCGCGCCTGGGTCAGGGGACCTGGATGGAGGGCTGGGCAGGGGGAGGCCTGAACGCTTACTGTATTGGAAGTCTTCCGGGAGAGGCCGCCCAACTTCATCCCAGGGTGAGCAGTTGCCTGGAGACTGGTGGGCTGGGGAGGCGTCCATTGTGCTCCACGCCCTTGGGCAAATCCCTTGATCTCTGGCATTTTACACTTCCTTTGAAGGAGCTGAGGTGCTTTGGAACCCTCACTAATTAAAATAACAGTAGGGCTTCCCTGGTGGGGCAGTGGTTGAGAGTCCGCCTGCCGATGCAGGGGACAAGGGTTCGTGCCCCGGTCCGGGAAGATCCCACATGCAGCGGAGCGGCTGGGCCCGTGAGCCGTGGCCGCTGGGCCTGCGCGTCCGGAGCCTGTGCTCCGCAACAGGAGAGGCCACAACAGTGAGAGGCCCGCGTACCGCAAAAAAAAATAATAATAACAGTAGAACCCTTTGCCAAAGCAAGTTCCACATCCATCCTGGGCGCTCTGCTCAGCGGGAGAGCGTGTTTGATAAGGTGTTTCCTGGAGGTGTTCGTGAAGTTCCCCACAAGCCACCGACCCGTCCCCCTCCGGCCGTGCACAGCGGGGGAAAGAATTCCACGTGGACCCTATTTTTGTACTATTCTCCCCCCCCACAGAACGGCTAGATTCTGTCCAGCTTGTGTTCTAGTGGTTTTACCGTCTGGAGGGCCCCTGTCTGCAAGGGAAGGATTTCCCTCCCCTCCTGTTTCTTCAGATCCCCGTGCAGGGCAAGGCCGGCTTGGCAGGAAGACACGCGGCCAAGGTCTCCCAGAGTCTTAGCTGTCTGGCCGGGGGTCCCACTTCAGTCCCCTCCGCTCCCCCTGGACCAGACAGGACGTGGCCCAGAGACTCACCAGAGGTTGTCTTCTGCCTGGTTTTGCTCAGCAGAGATGCCCCTTGAACCTGCTTCCCCAGAGCACGTAGGATCTGCTGGGCGACAGCGTGGGGCTCCTGGGGGGATGCGGGTGCCCATTCCCCTCACGCCGAGGGCGCCAGGGTAGGAATAGGGGGCCTTGGGGACCATCTGGGGCTGCCCTCAGGCCTCAGATCTGCCCCTAACTAGCTGTGAATTTGGGGCACATCTTGCCGCGTGGGAAATGACTGGGCTGCCTGATTAAATGCAAGACACCCAGGTCAATGTGAATTGCAGCTAAACAATTTTTTTTTTTTTTTTTAGTATAGCATTGGACGTACTTTTATAAAAGATGGTCTGCTGTTGATCTAAAATTCAAAGTTACCTGGGCACCCTGTATTTTTATGGGCTGCATCTGGCAGCCCTCACTGTGTATTAAACAGCTGGCACCCCAGGCGCTCAACGAAGAGCTCCCTTTACTGTATTTATTCACTCAATAGATATTCATCGTGAGTCTGCTACGGGCCAGGGCCTGGGGACATAGCAGGGAATGAACAGTATCTGTTTCCTGGGGCTGCTGTAACAAATACCGTGAATGTAGTGGCTTACATGGCGCACACGAATTCTCTTACAGTTCTGCAGGTCAGAAGTCCAGCAGACCACAAAGGGGTCTCACGGGGCTAAGACCAAGTTGTTGGCGCGGCTGGGGCCTTCCGGAGTCTCTAGGGGAGAATCTGTTTCCTTGCTTCTCCCTGATTTTGTCTGGTTATTTATTTTAAATTTATTTATTTTTGGTTACGTTGGATCTTCGTTGCTGTGCACGGGCTTTCTCTAGTTGCGGCGAGTGGGGCCTACTCTGTTGCGGTGCGCGGGCTTCTCATTGCGGTGGCTTCTCTTGCTGCAGAGCGTGGGCTGTAGGCGTGCAGGCTCAGTAGCTGTGGCACGCAGGCTCAGTGGTTGTGGCTCGCAGGCTCTAGAGCGCAGGCTCAAGTAGTTGTGGCACACGGGCTTAGTTGCTCCGCGGCATGTGGGATCTTCCTGGACCAGGGCTCGAACCCGTGTCCCCTGCGTTGGCAGGCGGATTCTTAATCACTGCGCCCCCAGGGAAGCCCTCTCCCTGAATTTAGAGGCACCTGCATTCTTTAGCCTGTGGCCCCTTCCTCCATATTCAAAGCCAGAATATGTCGAGCGTCGAGTCATCACGCTGCCTCTTTGGTTCCCAGTCCTGCCTCCCCAACCACTTTCAAGGACCCTGTCGTCCAAATAATCCAGGGTAATCTTCCACCCTCTGTTTCATCTGTGACCCTAAGTGCCCTTTGCCATGGCGGGGGGCAACATTTTCACAGGTTCTGGGGGTTACTTCCTGGTTTCTTTGGGGGGCCCTCATTCTACTCACACGGTCTCTGACCTCATGGAGTTCACAGTCCAGGGTGGGAGAGAGGCAGACAAGAAACGAGTAAACAAAGAACAAATGTGTTTACATATAATGCATATTATTCCTGCTCCTATATATGTCCCTCCTGTCAACCCAGGGACATCAGACACAAACCTGGCTTTATGTAACAGAGTCAAAATTTGAACTCAAGACACAGACCAAATAAGGACAAGCAACACTGAAAGCAACGCATCACTTTGGGAACTTGGCTGTATCTACAGAAGCTGAGTACAGGCCTAGCCTATGACCCAGAGATTCCACAGTTAGGCACATTCCCAAGAACAACATGTGTGTATGGCCACCGAAAGACAAGTACCGACTTCTCAGGCAGCGTTACTTCTAATAGGCAGTGACTAGAAGCTACTTAAATGCCTTTCAGCAGATGAATGAATAAATAATTATGGAGCAGTTATACATGGATTACCACACAAGCATGAGGACGAACGAATCTTGCCGCGTACAGCCCCGTGGGTGAATCTCACCCATGTCACGCTGAGCTGAAGACGTCCACACCAACACCGCCTACTCAGACAGGTGACCCGGATCTGTGCTCGTGTGGGTGTCGGGCTGTGCCGACCTGCCTGGGCCCACTTCTTGCTGAGTGGCCTCAGGTTGTGGTGGCTGAAAGAGGGACGTGCACTTGACCTGGAAGGGAAAGCAGCAGCGTCACCCCGCCCCCGGCCGCCCCGGACACCAGAGGCTGCCGTAGTGAGAGAGGCGATGGGGGTGGCGGACGGCGGGTCGCACCTGCCCTTGTCCCCCGCTCCTTCCCACCCGCCGGCCTCGCTGACCACCAGGGACCCCTGGACCCTCCGCTGCAGAAGGAACTCTCTTCCACAGTGGAACTGGGTTCCAATCTGGCAAGCCACGCGCGAGCCTGCTTGCCAGGGTCCCCTGCAAAGCGCGCTCCAAGGCGCCACTGCTTCTGGAACGCTGGGGCGGGACGCGGCTCTGACCCTCCCCAGCTCCTCCCACAGTCATGCCCAGTCCAGTCCCTGTAATGAATCTGCACGACCACATCTCTCAGGGTGGCTTTGCCTCCCTGGCCAGTGCAGGCCTGATAAGCCTTATCAGGAGGGGGGATGCGAGGAGGGGGGCACTGGGGGCTTCAGGGCCTGGCTCCAAACGGCCTGTGTTTACTTCTCAAAAATTCACCGCGCTGCTTGCCGACGATATGGAGATCTCAATACGTACTTTTTCAAAGGGTGTTTTTTAAGTTTTGTGACCATGGGTATTTTCTATCCCGTTGCTTATCAAGTTCCCAAAGCAGAGGCAGTGAGCTCACAGGTTCACTGGGGGCTCTGCCAGGCTCCTGGGTGCAGAGAGCAGTGGGGTCGCCTTATCTCCTCCTGTGAATTCCCAGGGCCTGGCCGGCCCCAGCCCTGGCTCAGGGACGGTCACTCAGCGGCAGTGGACATGCAGCCTCTGGGAACGGGGACCGGGAGGGTCTGGGAGGAGGGATGGAGGAGCTCCTTCTCTCCTGGAGCTGTCTCTGCAGGGCAGGGGCGAGAGCCCCAGTGAGCCCCCTCTACATGTTAATAGTCTCTTATCTCGGGCCACTGCCCCAGGGAACTGGCCGCACTCCTAAACCTCCCGGGGGGCCGTTTTATGTGCTTTTCCCACCAGCTCTCACAGGGACCCTGAGAAAGACACTGCAGTGGAACAGAGGGGCGGGCGGGGGACGTTCCGACAGACTCTCTGGGTCAGCCAGGGACAGGACCACGCCCCGGGGGTGGCAGCATCCTCCCCAAGAAATGGCTTTTATCCACTCAACAGCCTTGTCACTGAAGGAGCCTTGCTGGGTCTCGAGACGCTGCCCAGAAGACGGGTACATCCTTGCCGTCCCCGGGGCTAGGCAGGCGGTGCACACGCGGTGGCCCTGAGACGGGAGATCCCCACCACCACTCACTGCCACTTCCAACACACAGCTTCCTCCACAAAGGACTCGTGGACAGCAAACACCCCCTGGGACCTGGGGCTTCTTTAAAAACTCATCCTGAAGTGGGCCGACCACCTCGTCTCTGCAGGGCTTTTTCAAGGAAGGATGAACTGCAGGAAGTTCTCTGAAAACGTCCTTTGGAGCAGTGGCTCTGCTGCCCCTCCCCCAGCCGTGCCCCCTCCTTTTCCTCAGCATCACGCCCCCTCCTTCTCTCCCCGCCCCCTCGTCTTTCATCCCAGCCCCCTGCCCCCTTGTCACCCTCACAGCACCCCGGCTACAAAGGGAGAGTCTGGGCCCAGCGGCCCGGCCACAGAGGCCTCCCCCAGATGCAGGGAAGAGCCGCAGATGGGAGCCGGGCTGGCTGTTCTAGATTCCTCCACAGAAATCCTCTCAGTCTTAGCGGGAGTTCCAGCGTGGGGGGCAGGGCCAAACACAGAACTCAGAGAGGAATGTGGGAACAAATGCCCGCCCTCTGGCCAGCCCTGCTCAGAGCTCTAGAGGTTGTGTGGGCCCGGAGACAGGGTGAGCGCTGGCCGGCAGGAGCAGGATGGATTTGCACCTGCAGAACTTGTACACCTGGGAGGAAACTTTGGCCCTTTGCTCCTGCCACACCTGGAGTGCCAATAGGCTGCCAGGTTTGCTGTAATCTTCCTGCTGGTTTCAAGGGGACGCTGGCCCTCGAGGGCTTTCTGCACTCATGCCGCAGCATTTAGGAATTCTGGAAGCCTCCCGACATCTCAGTGGAGAGCGCTCGTGGGAAGACAGGAAGAGACGTGAGAAACCGCACGCACCCCGCATCCGCAGAGCACTCGTAGTGGCGTGCTGATCCCACGGGGACGTCACCGGGTCCTCTGCCTGTCACGGGGAACAGAAAGCATCGCCCCCCGAGTCCACCCGTTCGTTTACTCGTTCATTCTCTCACAAGAGGCTGTGGTCCTGAGTGTTCAGCAGGCTGGGTCCCAGGGAATCCCAGCTTCCCAGTTCGTTGCTGGGCGGCCGGGATGCCTTCTCCCTCCTCGCGGTGCCCCTGCTTTTCTCGTCTCTGAGGCGGGGGTGATGCCGGTGCCACTTCACAAGCTCGTGGTGTGGACGAACAGCCCAAGACGTCAAGCTCTGGCACGGCACCTGATCCAGGAGCCCCATGATTGCTGGCTGTTGTCTTCCGGCCTGAGGGGCTGCTCACCTGGGTGTGCCTCACCCAGACGTCCGAGAACAGTGAGGGCGTGAATGAAACCCCTGCCTACAGTTGGGGTTTCATCCTTCCTGACGCTTGGAAAGGAAGCCCTGGAGTTTGCTGGCCCCCGTCCCTTCTCCTCGGGGCCCCCTGCCCTCCTCCCTCGCCTCCCCTCCTGCAGCCAGGCCATTGCTTCCTGTCACCCAGCCCCCTCTGGGCAGCCTGCTTCCCCGACTCTACACAAGTCAGCTGGAGGAACAGGGAGGACCCGAATCGCCCTGCCCAGCAGGAGCCACCTGGCCAAGCATGTGCTTCAGAAACCATGCCCCACGGGAAGGCAGCACTCTTACTTATACAACAGGAACCCTTTTCAACATGCCCACGGCAGTGCTTGGATCTGCTCAGGAGAGAAGGTGCTGGCTGCTCTGATCTTCCAAACTTTGGACATGATTCCTGAGTTTTCCTTGGTGGGTTCTGGGTGGGAACCCATTCACTCATTCATTCTTTTCATTCATTCATTCATTCAGTGGTGGCTGACGTTCTCTACAATTGTGGGCAGGGTGAAAACACAGACTTTACAACAAACAAACAAAAGCAAAAAAACCAAAAATGGTTACTCTGGGGATGGGCTGGAGGAAAGCAGGACACCGGTGTCTCCAGCAAACCATCTCCCTGACGTCCGGCCACAGTGGCCAGAATTCAACCATCTAAGTCACCCTCTTGACTCAGGAAAGGCACATGTGAAAACACGAATGAGATCAGACCAGACAAGGCCTTGGCAATAAGTCGTGGGACGGGCTGAAACGCAAGGGATGCAATGTTCCGTGCACAGGGCGGTGGTTTCACCTCCCTCCACCGGACACCTGCCGAACACCTGGCTGCTGTCTGGGTCCACCTGCCCCTGGGCTCTCCACCAAGGATGGCCGCGTGCACATCGTCCTTGCCACCAGGGGGCGCAGGGGAGTCCTGTCTCGGCACCTGGAGACCCAGGTTTGGGCTACACTGCCTGTTCTAACTTGGGTTTCATTCCAAACACCTGGAAAACTTACGTTAAAAAGTTTAAAAAAAAGAATCTGCAGATTCTTTAATCCAAGCCCGGGAGAGCCCGGAATGCAGTGGGCACTGGGAAGGTAGGTGTTTTAAAATCAACAGCCTTGGTTGACTGTGATGTAGCTGGGTCCCTGGACCGCCCATCTGCCTCTTAATCACGAGCTCACCCACAAAGGGTCTCAACACTAAAACCCCACAAAGAAAACTAGTCCCACCGTCACTGCGCATCATGAGGATGAGGAGAACAAAGGAAGGAGAAGCCCGGTGAGTCCTTTCTCTGTCTCTCTCTGATCTTTCGGCCGTGCCTGGGGTGCCCTGCTCTACCACACACCGGGGGGCAGGCACCAGGCAGTGCGTGGATGAGAAGAGCCAGCCAGGCAGTTACAGAGGTGCAGAGGCTGCTGGAGAAAGGAGTCATCTCCCTTGTCTGTGGATGTCTGGGGCCATTTTAAGGTTTTCACTTTTTATGTATTTATTTGTTATTGGCTCTTCAGTGCGGCTCCGCGGCAGAGCGCTGAGCTCATCACAGCCGCCAGTCTCTGAGCATCACTTTCCTCCCTGGCCTCAGGGCTCCCCTTGCCTGTTTTATTTCTCCAATGCCCTCCATCTGGGTCCCCACTTAGATCCCCTCTCCCCGCACGGGCAACTGTTCCAATGTGTCCCTGTGTGTGTCCTTGTGCAAGGTTTTGTGGGCAACAATTTGCATAAGTGGCCTTGTGTTAAACTTCTCACCATCTTTCCCTTTTCCCCCTCAGCACAGTATGAAGACCCGTCTACGGTGTTGGGTGGACCCAATCTGTGGACCCTAATTGGTGGCCCACACTCTGGCGGGCACCTCCCATGTACTGTCCAGTGTCCCAGGGACGGACTCCTGCATTCTCACAACCACAGACAACACCTGGACGGACATCTCTGTGCACATCCTGTATGGACTGGATAAGTGAGGCTTCGGCAGGGTGCTTACCCAGGATGGGACGAGGCTGGGCCCTGGGATACGTGAACACTTAATTTGACTACTAACTCCTCAGAGTTCTATGCTTCAACCATAAGGGGGAGAATCATTAACTTAATAAATGCAAGTATCCTAGGATGCAAATGTTCTTAGGCCCCAAATTGCAGAAAAGTAACTTCAGCGTTAGACACAAGTACCTTGTGGACTGTTACTCTGAGTGCATGTAACTTACAATGGGGTTAGGTCCTGATAAACGCATCACAAGTTGAAAACATCGTAAATCATAAATGCATTTAACACACCTAATCTACCGAACATCACGGCTTCGCCTGGCCCACCTTAAACATGCTCAGGTGGGCAAAATTATGGAACACACAGCCTATTTTATGATAAAGTGTTGACTATCTCATGTAATTTATCGAATACCGCACTGAAAGTGAAAGAATGGTAGTAAGTGTATCGGTTGTTTCTCGTGATCTCAGGGCTGACGGGAAGCCGTGGTGGATGCCGCTGCCCAGTACGTGACAGAGGACCAGACCAAGCATCACTAGCCCAGGAAAAGTTCCAAATCCAAAGTGCGGTTTCTACTGAACGTGTGTCGCTCTCACACCGTCTTAAAGTGGAAAAATCCTAAGTTGAACGACTGTCCGTCAGTGACCATCTGTACTATGTTTGTTCTTTAAAACTTTTAGCTTTCTTGAAAAGCTTCTGAAATCAAACGTGAAGACACTCTCGGTGTTAGCAAGTGCAGAAGAAGGTTCAGAAACAGTGTGGTCAAAGACGTCAGGGGATTCTTGGACAAGGTGAAGTTTGGGAACAAATGAAGATAAATCTGAGAGCTAGATAGAGGGAGTGAGGGGAAAAGGGGGTCGGCAGATGGATGTGAGAAGGATACAGAGAAGGAGAGAAAGCTGAAATATTAGCTAGACTGACAGACAGACGAGCTGACGCTGGTTTTGGCAAATTAGAACACAGAAGCATGAGCTTGAAACTCCCTCCTGGGAGCTTTTAGGGATGTGTTTATTAAACGGTGAGAAGACCCGCCAGGCCTCTCCTGAGGAGGGTGGCAGGGGGCTCTCAGCAGATGCGACCAGGCTACCAGCTGTCATTTTACAAATGTCACATCCTGGGACCGTTTCCATAGAGAATAAGATGCCAGGATGAGACAAAGTCGAAACTCCTGGCCTGGTCCGATATCCCCTCATTTCACAGAGGTGGAAACTGGAGCTCAGAGAGGTGACGTCCCTCCCCCAAGGTCACACAGCTATTCAGTGGCGGAGCCAGGCTTAGTTCATCTTCAACGAGAGCCTCCTGAGTGACGCACTCAGCCCTAAGTGTGGAAAAGAAGGTTCAGGAGGTGCTCACGGAGCCGTGGGGACAGTTCCGCTGGGGTCTGCCTGATTCTCAGCAGCTTGGTTTCACAGATGAAGAAGTGACTCTCCCAAGGCCACAGCGGGAGCCCGCCCAGCCCTCCCCACTCTGCTGCCCGGCTCCCCCCAGAAACGCAGAAAAGCCAAACCCACACACAGCTGGCGGCTTCGGTTTCCCAGCCAAGTTCATTGTGACATTAGAAGATGAAAAGCACAAATGCGGTCTGAGGGGACAGGCTGTTACCACGGTGCCATTCAGCGGGGTTTACGACTTTCCTGGAGCCTCTCGGCCGGGCGATGCCAGAGCGCGAGCCAGAAAAAGAAAATTCTTAGGTGACGTAAATGCAGGCAGGACACTCGCGAGGGGCATGCACTTTTCCTGCCCCGGGAAGGGGTGGGGTGCGGGGCCATCTGAGAGCCAAACAGAGGAGGAGAAGACGAAAAATCCCCTTCCCTGTGGATCCATTTCATCTCACGAGGTCCTCACGCCGTGCACGCCCCTGCTTTTCAGCCACATGCCTGTAACTTAATAAATGCCCCGGGTAATTAGTAGATGGAGGACACCCATTAAATCATTACGGCTGAGATCACCAGAGAGGGCATTAGAGAGTCATGACATTAATTGCATTATTTTATTTCCAGATAAAAGTTATTTTGGTGGAGCCAGGCTTGCCAGAGAAGAGGTTGATAAGATCAGATGACGTCGTTAACCGCCAGATATCCTATTAGAGCTCTGATGACAGTCCAGGCTCCAATGGGCTGCAGGGATTCGTTTCAAGCCAGAGGAAAGGATCAAGATGCCGGAAGACTGGCCTGTGAACGAGGGTGACCAGCCGGGCCCGGTTTGCCTGGGACTGTCGTGGTTTCAGCGTCCAGCGCGCATCCCGGGAAACTCCTTAGACCTTGGAGAAGCAAGTTGGGCTTTGTAGGCTCTGGGGGCATCGGGTAGAGTGGGTACCTTTCTGATGGTCTAGCCACAGTAATGGCTTTCACTAGAAGGAAAGAAAGAAAAAAACACCTTGTGCTTTTTTCTCCCCAAGAGAGGGATTCTTGGCTCCTCAGTAAACGTAGAAGTTGGACTCAGTGCCCAGCCTTGGGTCCCTCTGGGCAGCCAACCCCAAATCTACTTGTAGGCCAAAGGAAAGGGGAGGAGAGAGGGAGAGAGAGGGAGAGAGGGAGGGAAATTAGCTGTTCCCTGGAGAAGTGCGTCTTACTTAGATGCATTTCTAAGGACCAGTCTCTAAGAGAAGGTGTCCATGGGAGTTTCGCCCACCAGCCATGACACAGGCCCTGGTATTAGGGGGATGGACAGCTATCTACAGGGCGAAGTCATCTCCTCTTTCCTTCCCTGTGTTTGTACAGCTCCAGCCAGAATCAGCCAGAATCGGTAGCCCTTTGACTGAAAATGCTTGGCCATTAAGAGGCTGCAGCCCAGGTGAGACAGAAACCAAGAGGGCGTTGCTGGTGGGGACGGCCCCCCAGGTGAGAGAACCCGCTGCCTCCGTCCCCTCGTCCATAAACGGTTCCTGCTTTGCTCCACATGGCGTCATGGGGACGATGGGATATGGAGGGAAGTTCAAGAGGGTCTGGACGATGGTGTAGCTCATTTGAAACGTAAGAGGTGACATGTGAGGAGGCCCCGTGTCCCGGATTTTAATGGGCCACACGTGGTTTGGTGGGTCCCAACTTTGGGCTGCAGAGACTGTAGCTGATGCCCCACAAGGACTTAAGGAATTGTGATTACTGAGATGGGGCTGAGTTAAGAAGACCTGACACTCTCTAATCTTAAAGGCCCGGTTCATCAATTTTATACTATAAACAGCATCACAGGGGCTTTCTACTGTAGACAACTCTGGATCTAGCATCCTGCTAGGTCAACCACAGAAGTTAATTCTCATTCCTCTCTCTGTCCTTCTCTCCCTCATAAAGCGTCTCGCAAGCAGTCATGGGGTACCAGTCATAACGTTGAGGATGGGGATCATGGGGTACCAGTCATAACGCTGAGGATGGGGATCACGGGTACCAGTCATAACGCTGAGGATGGGGATCACGGGGTACCAGTCATAACGCTGAGGATGGGGATCATGGGGTACCAGTCACAACCCTGAGGATGGGGATCATGGGGTACCAGTCATAACGTTGACGATGGGGATTTAAATACACAAGTGCCTACTATTTACCAACAAAGCCTACGTTGTTCAGAGGCACCATCTCATCTCAACTGTACGCCTGTTTTATAGTGTTTTTATTTCATTGTTGTAAAGTATACGTAACGTAAAATTTGCCACTTCAGCCTTTTTTTTTTTTTTTTTTTGCGGTACGCGGGCCTCTCACTGTTGTGGCCTCTCCCATTGCGGAGCACAGGCTCCGGACGCACAGGCTCAGCGGCCACGGCTCACGGGTCCAGCCGCTCCGCGGCGTGTGGGATCTTCCCGGACCGGGGCACGAACCCATGTCCCCTGCATCGGCAGGCGGACTCCCAACCACTGCGCCACCAGGGAAGCCCCAGCCGTTTCTAAGTGTACAGTTCGGTGCCATTAAGCACATTCACGTGGTTGTGCAGCCATTACCACCCTCCATCTCCAGAAATTTTTCATCTTCCCAAACTGACTCTCTGTCCCCATGAAACACTAACACCCCATCCCCACCACCCCTCCCCCCAGCCCCCGGCACCCGCTGTTCTCCTTCCTGTCTCTATGAATCTGGCTCCTCTAGGGACCTCGTACAATATTTGTCCTGTCGTGACTGGCTTCTTTCGCTCGGCACAGCGTCCTCAAGGTTCATCTGTGTGGTAGGAGATGTCAGAATCTCCTCCCTTTTTAATACTGAATAATATTCCCTGTGTGGATGGACCACATTTTGTGTATCTGTTCCCCTGTTGATGGACAGTTGCATTGCTTCTCGTCACCTCCTATCCCGAGAGCTTTAACATTTTTAAGAAAACGGTTTTGCTTTTTCCATGTTTTCTGTTGTGGTGGTGGTCTGCTATTTTGCCCTGAACATGCGAGAGGCCACCCCTCCTGGGATTCCAGGCTGATTTCTGACAACTGTGTGCCCCGTCTTCGCAGAACAACCGAGATTTCTGGGGGTCGAGGCCAAGAGGTTTTGAGGCTTTTCTGCGGCTGACGAGGGAGGGGGGTGCCCGTCCTCATTCCACTCCCCCCAGCCAACCTGGAAGCTCAGAATTCCACAACCTCCCCACCCCTGCCCCAGCAGTCAAGGAAAATGCTGGAATCCAGCCCTCATGGGTCCCAGCTGGATTCTTCCTGTAGGAGTTCAACAGAGCCCAAATCCTCATCTCTCTGACCCGGAAGGAACTGTCTGTTTTGCAGACACTCTTATCCACCAGATACGCCCCCAGGGAAACTCTTCTCTTGCTGTCCTGCTGGGAATGCTTTGATGGCCTTCGCTCTCTGCTTGACCACTCCCAGACTGTGGGCTTTTGGAAGTTTCTCCCAAGATTTTCATTCATACAGGAAAAGCCAGGGATCAGCTCTCCCCTCTGCCCTGCTCCTGGGAGCTGACGTTACACCCCTCCTCCCCAGCATAAACAGAGCTGATCACTTTATACCCTTTGTATATTGTTTCTTAATATGAATGGAGTGAAACCGCTAACCGGTAGTCATTCAAATTATTGCCTAACGTAAACTGACAACTCGCATTGAAGTGTTTAACTTCAGAAACTGTGAAAATGGTCACAGCTTAGTAATTAACTCACATTTACTTAACCCCGACATACAGTTTGCTATTATTATTATTTTGAATCAAGGAAATGAGGTTCGTTCTGCTGGATCCGGGTGTGATCTGATCTGTGGCCATTTATTTTCGGCTGACCCGGCCCGTGCCCCAGCCTCCAACACACCCCAGTCGGCCTCCCCAGGACAAATGTGGAATCAGCGCCACGGGCTCCCACACAGACTGCATCCCCTCCACTGGGCTCTGCAGCCTTGGTGGGCAGGGCTCGGGCCGAGACCAGGGCATGCTTTCAAAAGAAACAGAGAGCTTTCACCTTTTTGCCAGCAATACTGTAGGCAACATTTGTTTTCTATTTTCTTTTTTTTTCTCATTAAATCACTTTTATAAACTCCTCAAAAGTTTCAGTTTATTCAGTGACAATTAGTTTATGACATTTCTGAAGTGGATTTAGATTCGAGTGATAAAATTACAAGCCAAAATTGCAACCATCATGGAAAATCCTGGTTCGTGTTTGGCCTTTGAGACCACAACTGAAAGATTCCGGGTTAATGCCAAGGAGCAGGAAGGAGTAGCAATCACAGAGCATTCCTGTCCACAAGCAGCCGGATCCCAGCCCCTGCCCCTCGGCTGTGGTGCCCTGGGCAGCAGGCCGGCGCGGGGGAGCGGATCTGGCCCGGCCGGCAGGTGGAAGGAGGGCAGATTTGCCTGCTGTCGCCCTGCAACTTGGTCTTTCTTCTTCCAGCCCCAGAGCCAGCACTTTCCTGAATTCCAGCCCGGCTGACTGCCTCTCAGTTTCTTGGTGTTTAGCGGACACCTTCCTGAGCCACTTCCTGAGAGCAGCTGGGCGCCTTCTGAACAGTCCGCAGTGGGTTTCTGGAACAATCTAAACTCGTAATGGCAGTTCCAGGGGCAGGGCTGACTGTGAACTCGCACAGGAAGTGTAACGCGGGGCCAGCTCGCCCGCTGTAAAGTCTTTTCCCTTTGCGTGGTTTCGACACCAACAATCTCCCCCGCCAGGTCCCGTTATCCACGGGGAGGACAGACCTGTGACAGCAGCCAAGCTGTACTGAGCACTGTCTCCGTCCTCCTGGTACGGGGGACCCAGCTGTGGACCGGAGAGGCCAGGTCCTCGCCCTCGCTGGTGGGAGACAGATAATAACAGAGAAAACAAAATAGAGTCCAGAGCATTCCGGGTGGTAATTAGAGCCGTGAGGAAGGTGAACAGTGACGTGATGGAGAGCAGTCGCTGGGGGACGGGGTAGGGTGGGGACAGGAGAGCCAGAGGGTAGCAACCGAGCTGAGACATGAGGAAGAGTTGAGAGGGAGCGCTGCAGGCAGAGGGGTCGGCATGTGCAAAGGCCCCGGGGTTGGACAGTCCTTGGAGGTGTCCGAGGTACAGAAAAGACGATCGGCTGGGTGAGCTCCTCCGTGAACCAGGCCTGCAGGAGGGTTTAGCTCCGGCGCAGTTGCAAGAAGCTGCCCCATCCTCCCGTCCTGGCCCCGTCCTCCTGCTGCTCCGTCTCCTCCCCGCTGTGCCTCTCCCACGTGGAGGCCCCTGGCAGGCTGCCCTCTGCCCTCTTCTCATTTCACAAGTCCTCCCAGAAGACCCCACTCCTCTCCACCTTCAACCACCTCTGGCAGGGGCAGGGGAGCACGAGAAACATAACACTGTGACCCAAGAATCCTGAACCTGAGTACGGGCTGGGAGCCAGCCCTTCGCTGGACGGGCTGCTGGCACAGTCAATGAGAGCTGCAGGGGTCAAGTGGCCGTGTGGCCCTCGCCGGTCCACCGAGAGGACGCCCTCGCTCCCTCTGTTCCCAGGGCACCCACACGCCCAGCAGGAGCTGGAGAGCCTAATAATTTCAAAAAGGGTGCAAGTATCACACGTTCAAACGTGAAAAGTCGAAGCGTGCAAAAAAAATCCCCCAAAGAATCCAAACAACCACAGTTCACATTTCCGTATGTGTCCTACCAAATACAGATCTTCTCTCTCTTTTCCCTAGGTAGATAGGTGGACAGATAGATAGATAGATAGATAGGTGGACAGATAGATAGATAGGTGGACAGATAGATAGGTGGGTAGATAGATTAGATATATAGGTGGATAGATAGATAGATAGATAGGTGGGTAGATAGATAGATATAGACGGGCATAGAAAGATGATACAGATTGACAAGAGATAGATACACATACAGATGGATGGATAGACACCTAACATAGAAACGTACACACACAGGCATATACACACATGCAAATAGCTACACATAAAAAAATGGTATAAAAATGGAATCCTACAGACTGTTTTACAACCTGCTTGGTTAACTTAATACTAATTTTTGATGCCGTGAACCGTGTCATTAGTTTTTTTCCTATAGCATCATTTGTGTATTTTTACTAATTTTTACATTAGAAGGCCAACACGTACGATCAAACAATGCAGAGGTGCGTCAGAACAGAGAGACCTGTCTCCGTAGTTGTGCCCAGCTTGCTGAGCAGCACGTGTGGACTCTCTAGTCAGGTGGAAGCACACCCATGCATTATGTATTTGAACAGAGATAGACACCGCATATGTTCGTCCTGCGACTTCCCTTTTCCCTAGCTGCATCCCGCAAGGACCTCCATTCTGTCGTCTGGGCAGATCCCCCAACCTTTCCAGTGGCTCCGAATCGGCCGCCACTGGAACTGCCAGGTTTCTTAAGCGCTTACCTCTCCACCTCTGGCTGCCCCTGGGAGCCCTGGGCCCCTCTGTCTGAGCTGGCCTCTTCCGGGTCACGCTTGTCCATGCACAGGGCAGCAGGGCTCTAGGGAGCCCCCAAAGCAGCCCTCGACGGTGAGGGAGAGGGATTTGGGGGATGGATGCTCCAGCTCCCGAGGGAGAGCTCTGGGGCCGTGCGTGGTGCCCCAGGGGCCTGTGGTGGTCCCTTTCTCCTTAACGCTCCTTTCACTGGCCTGTCCCCCTTGTCCATTTCTTCTCCTGCCCCCCTTCTCTGGCTTCCACTGCTGTTCCCATGCTGTTCATGTCCCACATGAACTCCTTGTTCTCAAATCCTTCCAGCAAGTATGCTTCTGGGGAACCTAAGCCCAGACAGCCCCGTGGCTGGGACCCAGTGGCCCCCGCAGGGGACGTTAGGTTGTCCTAGCCTGCCATTTTCGGTGGCTTGCTAAGATTCTGTCTATAACTGGGGCCAGCTTTCTCTTGCCTCTGGGCCAGATTCGGCCTCCACCTGCCACCCTCGGGGATGCAGGAATCAGAGGACCTGTGCTTCAATACACCAGAGTCAGAATGGCATCTGTCCTGCCAGGAAGGCAAACTCGATGACTTAAAACATGGCCAGTTAAACAGCAAAGAGGGGCGAGACCAAACAAAGCGAGATGGGTCCAGCCTCCTAAAAACCAGAGGCGGGACCACCAGGGGGCAAGGAGAGGACAGGCCAGGACAGACGCAGGGCTCTGCTTGCATCGTGGTCAGGACCCTGGGCACAGAGCGCGATCACTGGCACAGAGGCAGGTAACAGAGGTCGGGAGCCTTGACGAGGCAGCCGGTCATTTATACAGTCACCAAAGCTTTCCCAGGGGCTTCCAGCCCTAGTGGGAGAAATAGGAGTCCTGTCCCCTGTTCTCAAGGGGCACACAGTCCCGAGGGACAGCAGGCCAGGGGCCAGTGGCCAAGGGAGCCCAGGAGAGCCCTGCTCACCTCTCCTCCTCCCAGTCTCTACCTTGACCATGACTCCATCCCTAACTTCTAAATGATCAGCCTGGCACACTCTCTGCCAGGGAACTAGGGAGCCATTGAAGTTTATTGAGCAACGGCAGCACTGTGATGAAAGGAGTGCTTGAGGCTGCAGGAGTTGGCAACCAGCATGGTTGGGGTGGGAGATGGCAGGGAACCACCGTAGAACTCATCTGGGGAAGAGTCCCATCACGCTACAGAAAACTCCTCAAGCCCTGGCTCAGGAAAACAGGCAGAAATATCTTCCCCTAGCTGCATAAAATGCCAAGCATCTCAACGCCTAAGACAACTTTGCATTGAAAAGCAAGCTGGCCTTTAATGACGTGGGGAAAACTGCTCAGGGTATCGTGTTACATCAAGATCACGTTACATTATCACGTCACAACTTCTCTTCACAGACGTGAATTGCGTGCCCACTGTGTGCAACTGGGGACACTGGATAAGGCAAAGGCCCACCCCCATGGAGCTCACAGTCTCGGGGAGAGACCAGACGAGCACCCAGGCACACGCAAGGCGGGCAGTTAAGGAAAGTATGAGGACAGGGGCTGTGGGCACACCACAGAATTGCAGCATCTAAGCAGAGCAAGTCCCGAGAGAGGCACAGAGTTACTCAGCCAAAGAAGAGGGAGAGCCGTGCTCCAGGCAGAACGGACAGCATGTGCAAAGGTCCTGAGGACACAGAGAAGACAGGAAGTGCTTTCTGGAATGAGCAGGAATGGAAATGCTTGGGGAGGGGGTGCTAAGTCTTAAGAGGTAACCAGCCTATGTGATATGTATGCAGTGAGATCTCGTTTTATAAGACATAATCATGTACACCCAGGACAAAACAGGAGAAGAAAAGATCCCGAAATGTTCCCAGAGACGGTCTCTGGGTGGCAAAACTACAGATGACTATCTTCTTCATGCTTCTCTGTATTAGGCAAAATTTCTACAATGAACACTGTAGCAGTTATCTGTGGCTCACAAAAGGCTGCGTAACAAACAACCACAGATCACAATGAGTGTGCAACGAGAGGCGTTTATGTAGCTCACAGTCTCCGGCTTGGTTGAGAGCTGGCTGACCCAGGATGAGCTCAGCGGGGACAGCTCTGCTCCTATGTCCCCCATCCTCCTCCTGGGATGGGAATAGCCTGGGCACTTGGCCCTCATGGTGATGGCAGAGGAACAAGAGAACATGCACGGTCCCTTAAGGCTCAGAACTGGCATACTATCGCCTCTACTTCGTTCTATTGACCAAAGAAAGTCACATGGATGAACTCAAGAGTTAAAAGGGGGGGAAATGTATTCTGTCCGTTTGGTGCAGGGGAACTGCAGTGTATCGTGACAAAAGCCATGGATGCAGGGAGCGGTGAGGATTGGAGGCAACTGCGTGATTAATATACTGGGCCTTGCAGGAATGTTATTTGGGGGAGGGGAGGAGGAGAAGGGGGAGGGCGAGGGAGAGGAGGAGGGGGGGGAGGGGGAGGGGGAGGGGATGGATGGTTGAAAAATGATGTTGAACCAGACGTTTTCACCAGCCAGGACAATCCAGACCCAAAGAGTGACGGGAGGAGAGGGCAGAGAGCAAACCAAAGCCCGGGGAGAAATGGATGGCACTGATGCCTCAATGTACCCGCCTGTGAAATGGGACGGAAGAGTCTCGAGGTTAACCTTTACAGAGCTCTCAGGAGAGCGCCTGGCGCTTCACAAGCACTACAGAGGTTGTTTTTAAACACAGACCTGAAATGAACTGGACACCACGCCTGTCCACCCCTCAGTGCTGACCTGGCCTGTCTGTAAAGGAGGTGTAACTCCCACCCGGCCGACAGCCCTCCTCACAGCTTTTATCCAGCATCTTGCACACGGCTTTTCTTCTTCCGCAAAATAAATATATCACTTCCCTCCGGCAAAAGAGAAATAAAAGCAGTTCCTTAATGCATAAGAAGAAAGTATGGAAGAAATTCCAGTTTGATGGTCTACAGGTATGTTTGTTTGGACTGGCGCATATAAATCAGTTCCTGGCTTACATCAGATTATCACAGCGGAGGGGGCTCTGGGCTGATTGCGTCTTTACAATCTGTTTACGAGGAGGGCTGAAGTGAAGTGTTCTGGAAGGGGTTGCCGCATAAGCCTTTAAAAGTTTTCGTAATTGCCCAGCCCAGACCGTTCTGCACTGGAAAATGCATCCTCATGGGAGCTACGTGGTCTAGGGAACCAGAGAATCTCTCCTGCTTCCCAGCAACCCCTGGGCCCTGAGTGCCAGCCCAGCACTGCCCAGGGATGGTCCTGGGAACATTTCGGGACCTTTTCTTCTGCCGTTTTGCCCTGAGTATATATGACTGTGTCTGTGAGTTCACAAAATGAGATCTCACTGCAAATGTATCTTATGTACCCTGGGTATCTCTTTGGTCTCAGCCGCCCCCCTCTCCAATCATTTCTGTCTGGAGAGCGCTTCTTGTCTTCCCTGTGTCCTCAGGACCTTTGCACGTGCTGTCCCTTCTGCCTGGAGCACGACTCACCTCTTCTTTAGCTGAGCTAACTCCTTCCATCTCACAGGCCGAAGCTGCCTTCCCTGACTCTCTAGTCTGGCAGGAGTGCTGGTATACGGGCTGGACTGCGTCCCCGCCCCGCCAAGTTCCTGCACTGAAGTCCTAACCCCCAGCACCTCAGAATGTGACCTTGTTTGGAAGCAGGGCTGGTGCAGATAGAATTAGTTAGGCTAAGAGGAGGTCGTACGAAAGTAAAATGGGACCCTAATCCAATATGACTGGCGTCCTTATAAAAAGGGGAAATTTGGACACAGACACACACACGGGGACACACCATGTGAGGGTGAAGGCGGAGACCAAGGGGACGCTTCTACAAGCCAGGGAACGGCAAAAATGTCAGCAAACCACCCAGAGCTGGGGGAGAGGCCTGGAACGGACTGCTCCTCCCGGCCTCTGAAGGCACCAGCCCTGCGGGCACCCCTCTGACCACAGGAGAATAAAGTTCAGTCTGTGGTACCTTGTTCAGGAAGCTAGTGAACTAGCCCAGGGCCCTCTTTGCTGCCCTGTGCCGTTCGGAGAGGCCCTCCGTGGACGGTCACCGGCCTCAGCTCTGGAGTGGGGATCAGAGAAGGTGGCTGACGGAGACAGGGTGAAAACAAAACAGGCCATGCTGTGGGGTCCGTGTGTGGGAGGGGAGTTGGAAGTGTTCCCCTGGGTGTGTCCGTGTGCACACCCGGAGCGCTTTCCAAAGACTCTTTACCACGTAGAGCAGGGGTCTCAAACGCCAATCTCTTTGGGGGCCAGGCAAGGAACTTCACTGGGTCAACTATTTCCTCTTACGGGAATATGTATTAAACTGGGGGGAAGGGGCTAGTGAGGATGGTCGTTTGTAAATGTGCACGTACGCTGTCTTCAAAGACTTCTATTACCCGGAACAGAGGCAGACGTCCAGGGGCCAAGGGTGTCCATAGGGAATGGAGGGAACAGACCATGGCTCCCTGGAAAGTCCAGAGTTGAAGGAAGTGCGATTGTTCGGAGGAACAGTTCGCTCAAAGAAAGACTGTTTTCCTACAGTGAGGTCTTCAGAGGGGTAGCGGGTGTGGACGCCCTGATCCCCAGGTGACGTGGGGCTAAACCACATCGGCTGACGAGGCACTGTCCCCTTGTCCTTGCACGGCCTGGCCTTCTGACTGCAGAAAGCCTCAGGTGGGCGCCCATCGTCTTAACACCCAACACCGAATGCCAACGAGAGAGCAGAGCTGGGCTCCAGAGGGCTTCCCTATCCAGCTCGGACGGCGTGCGCTTCTCGCCAGCTTCACTTTTGAGACGCGTGGGCCCACCTGCGGCAGGTGCTCTTGCTGGGCTGTTTGCCAATTTATTTACAGGTTCTTTTTAAAAAGTCAATCTATTTCTGTGCAGCCGCTGTGGGGAACAGTACGGACGGCTCTCAAAAAACTAAAAGTAGGGCTACCATGTGATCCAGCAATGACACTCCTGCACAGATCCGAGAAAAACAAAAACACTGAGTCAAAAAGACACGTGCACCCCAGCGTTCATAGCGGCACCATTTACAGGAGCCAAGGCATGGAAGCAGCCTAAGTGGCCGTCAACAGAGGAATGGACAAGAGGATGTGGTACATATATACACAATGGAATACGGCTCAGCCATAAAAGAGAGTGGAATAACGCCATCTGCAACAACATGGACTTGGAGGGTGTTTTGCTCAGTGAAATAAGACAGACAGAAAAAGACAAATACTGTATGATCTCACTTACACGTGGAATCTAAAAAATACAGCAGGGCTTCCCTGGTGGCACAGTGGTTGAGAGTCCACCTGCCGATGCAGGGGACACGGGTTCGTGCCCCGGTCCGGGAAGATCCCACATGCTGCGGAGCGGCTGGGCCTGTGAGCCATGGCCGCTGAGCCTGCGCGTCCGGAGCCTGCGCTCCGCAGTGGGAGAGGCCACAACAGTGAGAGGCCCGTGTACCACAAAAAGATAAATAAATAAAAATTAAAAAAAATAAAAAATACAGCAAACTAGTGAATAAAACACAAAAGAAGCAGACTCACAGATCTAGAAAACAAACTAGTGGTTACCAGCGCGGGGCCGTGTGGGGCAATGTAAGGTTGGGGGAGGGGGAGGTACAAACCACTGGGTGTCAGACAGGCTCAAGGATGCGTCGTACAACACAGGGAACAGAGCCAATATTTTGTAATAACTGGAAATGGAGTGTAACCTTTACAAATTGTATAAAACAATAAATAATAAATAAAAATGAAAGCATACAATTAAAACTAAAGTAAATTATTTCAGCAAAAGGTGAATGGATTTAAACAAAAAATATTGGTAGAGATACTAAAGACCAAGAGTTGTGAACAGGATATGCAGGGTCTGGGGTCTAGGAAGCATGGGTGTGGGGAGACAAGCACAGACCAGGGGTCAGATGGAGGGGGCCCTGGCACGCACTTTCTGGATGAGGTCACTTAAGCACAGAGAGGCAAAGTAACTGGCCCTCCTGTGAGCTATGGAGGGAAGGGCTGACCCCCCAGGTCTGAGCGTTCACCTCTCCACCACCCACGCGCATAGCTGCCTATCGAGTTGCACCTCCTGACAGCACCGTCCCATGAAGAACCCCAAACTGAGATCAGAGAGGGCCCGGTTTCCAGGAAGGGAGAGCTCTGGAAAAGCTACTCTTACTGTCTTGGTTTGGTTTTTTTAGATGCCACTGATTTTCTGGCCACGAAAATGGTGTCACAGCACGCCCGGGAGACGCTCTGGGGTTTCCCGAAGACACAGAGTTTTAGAGATACCTCTTCTGCAGATGGCAACACAGTTTGGGCCAGTGAGTTGCAAGCAGATTCCCAGTAGCTACAGATAGAGTCTATTTGACCTTGACTTTCCCCCTTCTTTCTGCTGGGAACATAGATGCAATGGTGGGGATAGGGCAATCACCTTGATGCCATGAGGCAACAATAAAAGACTATCTGAGAACACTGACAAGATCTCACCTCCGACAGTCTTGGATTGAACAATGCTATCTGCTGCTACCTTGGGAATTCTCAACACTTGAGAAGAATAATATACCAAGTGCATTTAAGCCACCATTTGGGGATTTCTGTTTGAAGCACCAAACGCAATTCCTGAATGGTACGCTCCATCACGGGAGTTCCTGATGGCCGGCTCTCCAGGACAGACCCTGTTTGGGGCTTTTGCTGTGCCCAGAGAGACCCACTTTCAGAAATGTTCTTCCTCCTCTAATCAGATAAAGAATGTTCCAGCTTCCTAGGGACCCACAGGCTCTTGGACTGATTCCATGTTCCTCTCTGTCATCAGCATCTCCAAACCCTGCCCGGAGAGGTCTGAAATGACAGTCTTTAACTCACCACTTTGGTGCGGAAACATTCCCTGTCAACCACATCTAATCTCAGCAGGAGGACAAAAACTGGCATCCAGTGTGGGCCGTGTACTCAGCGCAAAGAGAAAGAATTACAGGACAAAGAATCTGCCTCCTGGTCCACCCCTAGCATCAAAATTAGCCTTTAATCAGATTATTATGCTAAGTATGCAGCAAGAGGGGGCTGGCCAAGTGAATGATGGTATATCCATGCAACGGAACCCTATCTCCTGAAAATGAGGCCATCGAATATGCAAATGCATATGCAAGTGCATATGCAAATATGCATATGCAAATGAATATGCAAAAAGGCTTGCAACGTACTGAGTGGGGGGGGAAACAGCTACCAACAGCCATGCGCATGGCTTCAACATGCAGGGCAGGGCACTGGGAGTTGCACCCAGAGTGTAGCAGTCATCGTCCTGAAGCAGCGGGGTTAGAAGCGATACCTCCTTCTTACTGTTTGTCTCCACATTTTCTTGCCTCCATAAAAGAAGAAATAAGGGTGGTTAGGAAGCCCCTCTGCATCTCACTCAGCGGATCTGATTTCAGCTGTAAAGGGGTCAGCTGAGTCCTGGCAAATCTCATTTTCCACTATTATCCAAATGGAATCGGCTAAATATACTTTAAACAACAACATTCTCAGGGTGGCGGCACATATCCCACCTCCCCCCCACCCTCCACCCTTTTTTTGGAAAATCCCCTTTTCCAGAGGCTTTCGTTCTGACACACTCAGTAAAAATGCGATTCAAGACAGTTGCTTTCTCCTTGGTCCAACTGGCCAGAAGAACAGTGATTACCTCTCAGTGCAAACCATCAGGGAAACATTTTATAAAGCGACAGCTATGTTTGCCTTCCATGGAGGGTACCCAGAAAGTCCTCGAGGGGCACTGAGAGAAACAGGACTGTCGCAACCAACAGGGTCTTTCCGGCGAGTTCCAGAACCATCTGCAACGATGACGGTGCATCTCAATAAATCACAGCCTCCTTTAACGAGACTGGCAGCCCTGTGCCTATTTTTAAAAGTTTACGACCCTGGATTTGCGAATCAAACCAGCAAGGCATTGCCCGGAGCTGTGCAGAGCAAGGCATTTTTAAGTTTCCATCTCACTCAGAGCGGCAATCCATCATGATAAGACGGGCCGGGCGGGACGGAGCCAGGCTCCCCGCGGCCTCCCGGCTGGTGAAGCTATTTAAGTGGCAGGCACCGCAAGCCCGATCCATTAACCAAAAAAGGGCGCTGCGGCCAGAGCTATTTCTAGGTCCCGGCCAGGGCTCGGGGAGCACCGCCTTGTGGATCCCGTGCAGGAAGTCTCACCCGGCGTCAGCCTACACAGACTGTTCTCAAACACCGAGAGCTGGGACAGGCTGGCCCAGAGGGACCCAAACAGGCACAACAAGTGTCTTAGCGCGTCTCCTTCTGCATCTGTGTCCTGGGGCTGCTGGAACTAAGGGCCATAAACGTCGGGGCTGAAAACAATAGAAATCCATTTTCTCACGATTCTGGAGGCCAGAAATCTGCAGTTAAGGGGTGGCAGGGCTGTGTTCTCTCTGCGGGCTCCAGGGGAGGCGCCCCCCTGCCTCTTCCAGCTCCTGTGGCTGTAGGTGTTCCCTGACTCGTGACAGCATCTCCCCAACCTCTGCTTCGTCCTCCTAAGCCTTCCCCTCTTATCTCTCCTTCGTGTGCCTCTTACAAGGACAGTTTTCATGAATTCAGGGCCCACCTGGATAATCCAGGATGATGTCATCTTGATATTCACTTAATTACACATCCGCAATGACCCTTGTTCCCTATCAGGCCACAGTCACAGGTTCCGAGGGTTGGGAGGTGGACCTATCTTTTCAGGAGCTTCCAGTCAACCCGCTACCCCTCAGCGGGTATCCACACCTTCCCAGGAAAACCCCCAACTCTGTGCTCCCAAGTTCAGCCATCTGTCCACGCCCAGGTGACATCATCCAGGGACCAGAGGCACGGCCCGCCCCACCCCCAGAGGTCCTGGCTCTCATCAATACACGTCGTCCGCAGACCACTTGAAAGCACAGACTGAAGCCAGCCTCAGGTTCAAGTCCTGCAACTTCGGCCTCAGTTTCCTCATCTGTAAAGTGGGAATGGTAAGAGCCCCTACCCCCAGGACTGCTGTGAGAATTGAAAGAAGGAGCCGGCCCCCGTGCCATCAGTGTGACCTCGGACTGTCATTCTGTCACGTCCCCATCGGGGGTTCTAGACATCAAGTCTATCTCAGGGGGTCCAACCCCGTGTTCCTTGACGGATCAAAGATGGATAGATGCCCCAGGGCAAAAGTTTTCAAACAATTTCCAACGTGTGATTTTTTTTTTTTTTTTTTACACCTCTGAGCGATGCACTCAGTCCTGACACCACCCGCCTGGAGGCAGCATCAGACCTCCCCACCACGGGTTAAGGGCTCAGTCCGACAAGACTCCTTCTCCAGGCTTCAGGTGCCACTGGGAAGTGCAGGCTGTCACCCGTGCTTCTGACCTACCGGCTAGAAACAGATCGGAGGTTCCCACCACCTGCTGCTCGGGTTGGCTTAGTTTGCTAGAGCAGCTCACGGAACTCAGAGAAACATTTTACTGACTAGATTTTTACTGGTTTATTATAAAAGGATGTAAGTCAGAAACAGCCAGACGCAAGACATGCACAGGCCACGGTGTGGCAGGCGTGGAGGTGGGAGCAGCTTCCGTGCTCTCTGAGCGCGCCACTCTCCTCCAACCTACCCGGGGTCACAACCTGGAAGCTTTCTCAACTCTGTCCTTGTGGGACTTTGTGAAGGCTCCAGGACACGGGCATGATGGATTAAATCACTGGCCACTGGTGATGGAACTCCATCTCCAGGCCGTGGCTCCCCTCCCTGGAGGTCAGTCCTGTGATTGAAAGTTCCAGCCCTCTAGTCACATGGTTGGGTCCCTTGGCAACCGGCCCCCTCCTCCTTAGGTGACCTGGGGACTGTACAAAAGGCACCCCATTAACTTAATAAGATACCTCGATGGCTCTCCTCACTAAGGAAATCCCAAGGTTTTGAGGCGCTTGGCCACCTGAATAGAAGGAAGACCAAATGATGTATTTCTTACTATAAATCGCAATATCGCACTACTGAAACCCACAGAGCCCTTTATCCCAACGTATTTCCAGAGAACCCCACAGGTCGAGCAGACAGAAGCTGGTGGAGATGGGGTGGAAGCCCTTTATCCCAACGTATTTCCAGAGAACCCCACAGGTCGAGCAGACAGAAGCTGGTGGAGGTGGGGTGGAAGCCAAGGAAGCGCTGGCCTTGCACCGGAAGCTTCTTCTTCATGGAGCTGTTGTGTGTAAGTGCCTTTGGTCCTCGGCCAGTAGAGATGCGTTAGACCAGGAAGAGGTTTTCAGAGTTTTTTTTTTTACCAGTTTCCTTGCCCCATCTTCCCTCAGACACTCCAAGTCTGTACTTAAAGCCACCTGAGCTCACAACCATCAGGCAAAACAAAACAGAAAAGGAACTGGACAGAGGTGGGGTGGATTTCATATCATTAAAAGATAAAAATAAAAACAATACGTGTTCATGGTAGAAAATCCGAAAAATATAGACGAGCAGCTGAATTAAAATAAAAATCACACAGCAACGATTTTTCAGTTGTCTTGACCTCAGACACTTCACACCTGAGCACATAAATAAAGTCAAAGACGGTCGTGCTAAGATTCAGATTCGTTTCAAGTGGTTTTTTCCCCCTGCAGGCCAATAAATAAAAGACTTAACTTTTAAATCATGACACATGTACTGCCTGGTAACCTATTTTTATCTTGTATGCATTCGTCCCACGTATTTTGTAAACACTTCTTACACCTTTCACTAGTTTTTTTTTTTTTTTTTTTTTGCGTTACGTGGGCCTCTCACTGCTGTGGCCTCTCCCGTTGCAGAGCACAGGCTCCAGACGCGCAGGCTCAGCGGCCATGGCTCACGGGCCCAGCCGCTTTGCGGCATGTGGGATCTTCCCGGACCGGGGCACGAACCCGTGTCCCCTGCATCGGCAGGCGGACTCTCAACCACTGCGCCACCAGGGAAGCCCTCACTAGTTTTTAAGACCATGATTTAAAGCATTTCTTTGCGGGCACGTCTTGTCTTTTATTTACTCAATTCTAGGTTAGTAGTTATTTAGGTAACTTATACGGCATTCGATACCCTTTGTCAACTTGTTCTCCATAAAGGTTGTCTCAACGTGCAATCTCACCAGCTATATCTGATAAGAGTATTTTTCTCAAAAGTCTCATACTGAATAGTCTAATTAAAAAAAAAAACAAAAACCCTTAGCCAGTTTGGCGGGCAGGAAAGAGAGGACGCCTGTGTTTCAGCTTCTTTGCTCGGATGGCTACGGCAGGTGGAGACTTTTCGGGTACTCAGCCACTGGAACTTCTTCTTGTGTGAATTGCTTGAAAACATCCACTGCCTTTTGCCTGTTGGGATAATTGCTTTGACCTTCCTGATTTGCAAGTGTCATTTGCATATTAAGAATTTAAATGCGTATTAGCCCTTCGTTAGAATTCATCTCTTCTTAGTTTTCTAGAGGCCAATTAGAAAGTCTTTCACAGACGTTGCTAATTCCCCCCCCCCCCCCCATTTCTTGTTTGCTTTCTAATTTTGTAATGGATTCATGAAAAGGTTTACACGGCCACTGCATTCATCTTTTTCTCTATGATTTCTTTCTCTACCTATAGATTTAGAAAAATAGGAAATGCAATTTTCCTCCAACTGATGTGGAAAAAAATTAGTAAATATTAAGACTGGGCAAAAACACTTGAATCTAGGAGCGAGAGAAACAAGGGAGGCCACATCATACCTTCTGTTCTAGAAAATAAACTTCGGCTTGGCTGTTAGACTCTGCTGGGCTCTGTGTTTTATTTATTACTAACTCTCTTTGCCCCGATAATGAGTGTCTGTTTAAAAAATGCCTTCTCAGATTTGCTCGACACAGCAGCTGAGGTTGTTATTCTAACGTAAGAGGTTTCTCCCCTCCCCACCCCGGCCCCCCAGAACTGGGGCATCTTTTTAAGCACATCCACATGGAGGAGAGCTCAGCCCCCAGGCAGATGAAGAGAAGGAACACTGAGCTTCTTGACTCCGTAGCTGCTTTCCCCCGAGGGTGGACCAGCCGTGAAGCGCGCCGACGCCCTGACTCGCCCACAGGACACTCTTGGCCAAGCGGGTGCCGGCGCCACCTTTTACAGAATCCTGTGACAGCCCCCTGACCACACCCCTGACGATGCCCATTCAAAGGGCCTGGGTGGAGCCCAGGCAGCAGCATCTTCGACAAGATTCCCAGCGGGTCCGTGGTCTCCATCAGGAGAACCCCTTTCCAGGTCAAACCCTTTATTTCACAGTTGAGGAGAAGGAAGCCGCAAGTGGGAAGGTAGTCACAGGTTCTCCCAGCACAGCCCTCCCAGCCCCTGTCAGCGTGCAGAAAACTCACGCACCTCCCACCCTACATCGCCTCAGAGCTACTCGGATTTTCCCCGGAGTCTCCATTCTTGGGTCCATTCAGGATGACCACAGTGGCAGGTGGTATATGAGTTTCTGTGGCGATTGTAACAGATTACCCCAGACTGGCAGGCGTGAAACAACAGAGGTGTATCCTCTCACAGTTCTGGAGGCCAGATGTCCAGACTCAAGGGGTGGGCAGGGCCACCGTCACTCTGAAGGCTCTCGGGGAGGGTCTTCCTTGCCTCTTCCAGTTCCTGGCTTCGCGGGCAGTCCTTGGCCTTCCTTGGCCCGCAGCTGTCCGGCCCTCCTCTGGTGGCCTCAGGGCCTCGTCCTCCATGTGTGTCTGTCTCCACATCTTCTCTTCTTCTGGGAAGGTCCCTAGTCATTGGATTCAGGGCCCACTCTACTCCAGGAGGACTTCAATTTAACTTGATTACATCTGCAAGGACCCTATTTCCAAATAAGGTCACGTTCTGGGGTTCCGAGAAGGATACGGATTTGGGTGGCGGGGACACTATGGTCAGATAGTGGTGGGGGTCAGTCAGAGCGACCATCCTCCCTCAAGGACGGCCAACAGAGTCACTGCAAGAGCTCTTGCAGAATCCACATGCTTACATCGCCCAGCTGCACCGAGCCAGAATGTTTTAACAGCGTTTCCCACACACGAACGCGTTCCGTTCCGAGAGTGCGTTCGTAAGTCCAACTTGTTCATAAGTCCAACAGAGTTAGCCCAGGGACCCAACTCACACAATCGGCTACGTAGTACTGCACTGTAAATAGGTTTATAATACTTTCCACACAAATAATACATAACAAACACACAAAAATAAAGAAAACATTTTCAATCTTATAGTACAGTACCTTGAAAAGTACAGTACAGCACCAGCTACATCACCGCTGCTCTTATGCTAGCTTCTGGACATCCTGGGCTTGAAATAAAGGGAGTGGACTACCGTACTCTGTACGGTGCTATACAGTAAAGGACACAAAAGCACAACCACTCGCAGAGGATGCACACACGTGACAACGTACGCCGGACGCGTGAACTAACTTGCGTGACTGGACATGCGCAAGCGCGTCCGCACCTTTGAAAGTTTGCGACTTGAAGGTTCGTATGTAGGGGACTTACTGTACACAGTGTGTGTCCCCTCCTCAGAGGAGCTGTTGCTGGGGGCAGGTGCTGAGCTGGCCCCCACATCTAAGGTGGCCCTGGGACAAGTTCTCACTCTCGTGGTGACATGTGAGTGGACGTGACGTGACGGGGTCCCTTCCCAGTCCGACCATCTCAGAAGTGGCTGTGCCGGCTTCTTTCTCCTTCTCCCCGACCGCCAGCTGCATGAGCAGGACCACAGAGGTGGGGGTGGGGGGTGGGGGTGGGCAGGGCCCCAGAGGAAGGATCCTGAGTCCCTGAATGACCTCGTGGAGGGAGACAGTGACCAACCCACAGCGCCAGCACACGGCTCGTGCCCTGACACGTGGAGTGGTGGTCACGGCAGCTAGCCGTCATCTTAACTAGTACAGGATCCTGGCGAGGAACCAGTGGTGTGAGCCCTCCACAGTTCTCCGTTCCCCGCGTCCTCTTCCTATCACCTCTGGATGACCTCTGATTTGAATATGTGATGAATGTTTTGTATCTTTAATAAAACAGAACTCAAAAGCATTTTCCACCAACCTGAAATAGGGACCCACTCCTTAAAGCTGTCCTAGAATTGAATAACAGGAAGGCACTGATGATCCTGAATAATTTCCATTTTGTCTTGGCTGCCAGGACGTTCAGAGTCAAATTTTCTGTTTAATTACAGCACCTAACTCGTTCCAGATTCCCGGAAATCGATCTGCGCCTTCTCAGTGACTTCTGATCAGCCTTTGTGCCTTCTCATGGTTTCTGAGAATAAACCAGCTCCGATTCCTTTTTACATTTGGTGGCTAATAAAGGGCTACACACAGACGTCGAGGTTGGTGGGTGAGCTTTGCGCTCTGGACTGTGGCACACTGATTCTGGAGGCCCGCAGAACCACCGTCAAATGCAAAGCAGATCCTGTTTTTAAAATTACCTCATCAGTTAACGGCACGAGGAGGTATTGCTCTCCTGCCAAGGCCCTGGAACATGCCAGGTACCCGGGAAGAATATGCCGACCTGCAGCATTTTGCCATCAGGGAACCTGTGGTCTAGTCGGGGAGACAGGTGTGCTCGTGGATAATCATAGTATCAGGCCAAAAGAATAACGATAAACACCATGGAACACAGAACAAGAAAGTGTGGGTCTGCAAAGGAGAGGAACACCCATCTGGAATGGAGAGATGAAAGGAAGGTGTCACGGAGCCGAGGCATCTAATCTGGGCTTAATGAGACTAAATAAAATCTGGAGGGGCGCAGAGCAGGAATGTTCGCAGCACCGAGTACCCAAGGCAGCAGGCGCGGCATTTCTGAGGGATCTTTTCGTAGTTTGTTCTTCATTCCCCCACCCCCTTGCCCCCTGGGGGGAACCAGCCATCTCCTTTTTCTTTATCATTATTTTTTTGTTTTCTACTTAATGTGTAAAGTTACTCAAAATAGTCACTGTGTCCTGGCATCACACTCGGAGTTTTTCCTAAGATGAAATCAAAATTCACCAGTCTCGAAGGTTCTGACCTTCGGGAACTTGATGGAAGTCTGACATGTTTCACTTGGCAGGCGCCGGGGTTTCTTCCCGTGCCAACAATGAGAGAGTAATATAATGTCGGTTTCACATCTTGATTCTCCAGAAAATGCCTCTGGCATTGCACTTTCTGTAACATAATGGGGCAAACAGGACAATTCCAAGAACTGTGCGCCAGGGTCCTCCGGGGACGCGGCGCTGGCTTGTAACTATCGAGGGCGAACGTTCAAAGACCCCATGACTCAGCACCTAGCCCTCCCCCTCGCCCCTCAGGAAAACGAAACAGCGCGTCACAAAAGTGGCTGAGAAAATCCCCTTTGAAAGCGCTGCTGAAGCCAGGAGCGAACAAAAAGTTAGAGAGAGTTCTTTCCCATGGGCGCTCACCCGCCTCGCGCAGGATGACTGTGCAAAAAGGCTCACTTCCTGCACGGCTTCCAGAAATTGTGGGTCGGGGGGCGAGGTCGGGGGGAACTTAGGTCGGCCTCCCGGTGCCTGTTTGTAAGTCTCCCTCTGCACGGGAAGGACTCCGGACTCCGGATCCTCCAGCGGCCTCCCGTCTCCACGGCCACCCCTGACCACCGGGCATCCAAGGAGTCCCCCATGGCCTCCAACTCCTCGGGATGGGGGACCCGCAGACCTCCCTAGCTCCCTGGGCCTGCACAGCCTCTCTTCCGGTCGGCCCCCTGCCGCCTGTGTGCGGCCCTCCATCACCCACGGGACCGCGAGCCAGCGGCCTCGGGACTCACACCTTCCGCCGGTGCCTGGGGAGGGTGGCGTGCAGAGGGGGCATAACTGGGCTTCATTAGATGAAGGAATGACCACAGAGGGAGAGGGTGGGAGACGCCGCCCGGGGCCACCAGGACAGGCTGACGACGGCTCTCTGTGACCTTTCAGCCCAGAAACGCTTCCCGGGACGTCACCACTTGGATGCTTTACTGCAGCCGCCGTGGGTCCCAGAGGTCCCAGTTTCTAGGCCGGGAAAAGGCCCCCTGCCGAGGCACGGGTCCCTCCCGTGGCTTAGAGGACAGGACAGAAATAATCCCTCCCAAGGCGAAGCCCGAGCACCCCGACCAAGGCGGACTGAAGGTGGGCAGCCCCAGGACAATTCAGGTGCGCACCTCCGGGTCAGGGCGCAAGTTCATTCATTCGCGCACGCGCGCGTTCGTTCAGCTCTTACTTCTCGAGCATCCATTATGGGCTTGGCCCTCGAGTCACTGTCTCCGAGGTTTCCTTCGCTGCCTGGGGTTGGGTTCCGTAGGGCAGGCTTAGCAGGGGCTATGGGCCGTGCCTGTTACCCACAAGGCGCTAGTCACTGAGGAAGAGCGACCCTGTGACCTCAGCCAGCAACGCCCCCTCCCCTCCCTCGACGACCTCAGGACAAACCTCACTAATTCCTCAAGCAGAGCCCCATCGCATGGGGTCTGTCCAGTGCAGGAATCACTGATAGACTCAACATCATCCTTATCTGACCTCCGGGGACCTTCCCAGGGCCATGACCCCAGCAATACCTGGCCCGAGGAGTGGGGTCTCTTGGAGACAGATGGGCCCCCACCGAGGGGCCCATATATCATCCCAGAAAGAGCTGTCCTCTTTGTATATTCCGTACTAACCTGGGAGGGGCCAGGGCAGGACGCAGATGGGAAATCGGATCCTTTGGAAAATGCAGCAGGAGGGTCAGGCCTGCCTGGGCTTTTTCATTAACGAGGCGTGTCCAGAACATAGGCCGACAGGCAGGTGCTGTGGGCCGGGCTGCAGACACCCGCCCTTCTGGCTTCAGCAGCTCTTTCGGCTCTGAGGACACAGTGACGGGCAGCAGGAACCACACGCCTGGACGGTCACACACAGCCAGACGTGCCCCGGTGACAACGGGACCTTGGGAGGCCCGGCGGAGGCACGATGTCCTTGCTGTGAGCCCAGGGCTCCAGGTCACGTGGAGGGAGCCCTTCGGAAGGCTGGGAATACCTCCTGAGGACTGGCTGTGTTAGGAAGTTTGGAGTTCCTCGTGCACATGGGACCCAGAATCCCCTGGCCCACAGGGTTGGGGAGCCCCTCCACTGGGCTCCGTAGACGGTGGGTGGATGGACGGGAAGAGCTAACGCCCTGGGTCCAGGGGGCACGGTGGGGAAAGGCTGCCCTTTGGCGTCCAGCAGACCTGGGCTTCCACGCTGGCCCACCTCCCTCCAGCTGTGTGGCTTTGATCGAATTCCTCAACCTCTCACAGCCGAAGCTTTCTTCCAGAGCCTTCTTGCGCACCGATCACTGGCCTCGGCCCGGACCTGCCACATTATTC
Organism: Aethalodelphis obliquidens; assembly: GCF_003676395.1. Taxonomy (NCBI): domain Eukaryota; kingdom Metazoa; phylum Chordata; class Mammalia; order Artiodactyla; family Delphinidae; genus Aethalodelphis; species Aethalodelphis obliquidens. The sequence goes on along the minus strand of NW_020837964.1, from coordinate 2,868,761 downwards.
TGGTTGGAAGCAGCAGGGACAGGAGTGAGAGCTGGGGTTTGGAGGCACAGGGTTGGGGGTCAGTCTCTTTGACTTTGAGGGTGTTACTGAACCTCTCCAGGCTTCCTTTCCCCCTCTGTACAACAGCAAGACAACAGTGCTTCCTAGAACCGTGGTTGGAGGTATGGAGGTGAAGCGTGCAGTGCACCCAGCACCTGGAATAGAATACCCACCCCGAAGAATTACCACCGTCATCCTACGGCGCTCAGCTCCCGTGGCCTCATCTGTAAAATGGGCTGATAACTCCTTGTTTTCAGGATGCTGGGAGGAGGCTGGGCAGCCCCGTGAGAGGCACACGGTTTCACATATGGGAAATACTTGAGAAGTGGCAATTTCCTCTTCTTCCTCTTAAATGCCCGTAATTGCCTTAATTCTTAATGACGCTAAACAGTCAAGCAGTCCCGGGAGGTCCCTGATGGAGCCACAGATACTAGGATGGTCAGCAGACGCATGCTCAGGCCTCAGAGCTCCCAGTCATCAAACCAGAGGGCATCTTCTTTCCTCATCCCCAGGGACCCCCTACAAACGGGCTCATTAGGTGAATTTTGTTCTTAATGGGTGTGGAGGAAATATTCCATCGAGTACTCAAGACCCCTTCCGTCCTTGTCCCCTACCAATAGAACTCAGAGAAAGATCACAGTGCCCAGGCTCTCTTGCAGCTAGAGGTAGTCATGTGAAGCCATTCTGACCAATGAGATGTGAGCTGGGGTCGTTGCTAGGAAACCAGTGCTTCCTTGATCCTGCTTCCTCCCTTTCCGCTTGACAGGCAGAGGAAGGGGGCTGCAGCCCTGCTCTTTTCAGTTAACAGTGCATCTCTCTTTTATGAGCTCCCTTAGCCTTCCTGAAACTGCTTAATTTTCTTAAAATGACATTATTTCACTTTTGATCTGTAATCATTCGTAAACCATTTTCGTTGGATTTCTAAGTGTATTGTTTTGTAGCAATGTGCTGTGTTGGAACTACAGATGTGGTCACATTTTGTCATGACAAGAGGTACCACATTTTAAACCTCGAATTGAAATCTAATACATGTACAGAAAAGCACAGATATCCTAAGTGTACAACAGATGAATTTTTACCAGCCGAACACACCTGAGTACCCAGCACCCGGATCGAGAAGCAGACATTACCAGCCCCCAGAAACTCTCCCTCCTCTGTCACTCTCCCGCAAGGGGTAATCGACGTCCTGAGTCTCAGCGGCGTGGGTTAGCTTTGCCGGTTTTTATGCTTGTCTATAAATGGAATCACGGTGTGTGCGCTTGTTTCTGACTGCTTTAGTTCAACATCATCTAGGTGAGGTTCATCCCGGTTGCTGCCTGTGGTTACGAATCGCTCATTCTTGTTGCTCTATAATATTTCATTGGATCAACGAACTACAGCATCTTCATGTGGAACAGCTGCCCTGTATTCCAACACGTGGGTGCACCATGCTGTACGTAACCGGTCCCTCTTTCAACGGACTAGAGGGCTTCTGTTGGTGGGTGGCCACAAGCAATGCTGCAGTTATATTCCTGAACACACACCTTGGTGTGCTCTCAGCCAGGGTATATCAAGGCCAATTCCTAGCTCACCTTTTTATTTCTCTACTTCTGAACCACTGGGCTTATTAGAGAACCACAGAGTACTTTTATAATGAAAAAACTCCAATAAAATGCATTCAGGGCTTCCCTGGTGGCGCAGTGGTTGAGAATCCGCCTGCCGATGCAGGGGACGCGGGTTCGTGCCCTGGTCCGGGAAGATCCCACATGCCGCGGAGTGGCTGGGCCCGTGAGCCATGGCCGCTGAGCCTGCGCGTCCGGAGCCACAGGCTCCGCAATGGGAGAGGCCATAGCAGTGAGAGGCCTGCGTACAGCAAAAAAAAAAAAAAAAAAAAAAATGCATTCAAACTGCCAAAACACCCCAATAGCCATTCACTCACTCACTCAGTCTCCTGCCCCCTTAAAGCCTCCTCTTCCTACCCCTCTGCTGAGGTACCTTGCAGCTCACAGCCCCGCTGTGGCGTATCCCTCCCGCATCTGGAAATGATTTGACAGCCTCGAGAATCTTACAGGCTCTAAGCCTCCGTTAGCTGACCTAATCATTCTCAGAGACCTGAAAGTCAAAGTTGCCCGTGGTGCTGCCTGGCCTTCACTTGTGGGAAACTGGAACGGGGCAGACTGCTTCCCCCGTGGTCCACATCTCGGAGAGAACGGAGGAAAAGATCGGACCCATTTCATGAAAGAAAGAGAATTCAGGAGGCCTGAGGGGGCTGATAACAAGAGGTTGTGAGATGCATTGTTAAGTGAAAAAAAGCAAGGTTTGTTTAAGTCGGGGTGTGCTCCATATCCTGTTGTCGTAAACGGTGGGGGGGAGGGAGTCATTTCCATATACTTGAAAACAAAGCCCTCTCCCCACCAGTGAGGCCCCCGGGCATGTGAAAGCTGTCCTCCAGCGGGCATCTGACACCACAGGGAGATGGCGAGGGGGATGAAAGGGGCCACACTGCACGTTCTTCCTTTCTGTACTGTTTCCATTTTCTAGCCATGGGCATTGTATTATTTTTCTATTTTTTGTGTGTAACAATTGACCATGAACTCAGTGGCTTAAAACGGCACACATTTATATCTCACAGTTTGGAGGGTCAGGAGTCTAGGCATAGCTTCGCTGGGTTCTCTGCTTAGGGTCTCTGGAGGCGGCAATCAGGGCGCTGGCCAGGCTGCATTCTCATCAGAGGCTCAACTAGAGGGAGGGATTGGCTTCGGAATTCCCTCAGGCTTTGGGCAGAATTCTTTTTCTTGCAGCTGTGCAGCTCATGGTGGTTGGCATCTTCGAGGCCAATGGGAGGGAGAGCCTTCGACACTGAGGAGGTCCTCTGTCCCGCTTTTACAGGCCCCCACCTGATTAAGCCAGGCCCACCCGAAAGAACCACCTTTTTGATCGGCTCAGAATCCGCTGATTAAGGCCTTTAATTACATCTGCAAAGGTCCTTCATCTTTGCCATCTTCTGCGGGTTCGAAGCAGGTCACAGGTTGTGCCTACGTTCAAGAGGAGAGGATCATAGAAAGGTATGGGCGTCGGGGGTGGCGAGAGGTCGGGGGGCCATCTGGATTCTGCCCACTCCACACACAGGCACTGACTTGAGGAACGTTAATAGCAGTTATCTGAGGAAATGGTTTTCTCTCTCTATTTTCCTCTACATTTAAAAATTGATCATGCCGGGCTTCCCTGCTGGTGCAGTGCTTGAGAGTCCGCCTGCCGATGCAGGGGACACGGGTTCGTGCCCCGGTCCGGGAAGATCCCACGTGCCGCGGAGCGGCTGGGCCCGTGAGCCATGGCCGCTGAGCCTGCGCGTCCGGAGCCTGTGCTCCACAGTGGGAGAGGCCACAACAGTGAGAGGCCCGCGCAAAAAAAAAAAATTGATCATGCCCCTTTTAAAAAATGTGTCTATTTATTTCGCTGTGCCTGGTGTTAGCTGCGGCACATGGGCTCTTAGTTGCGGCATGCATGTGGGATCTAGCTCCCTGAACAGGGACAGAACACAGGACCCCTGCGTTGGGAGCATGGAGTCTTTTTTTTTTTTTTTAAGAAGATGTTGGGGGTAGGAGTTTATTAATTTTTTTATTTTTATTTATCTTTGCTGTGTTGGGTCGTCGTTTCTGTGCGAGGGCTTTCTCTAGTTGTGGCAAGCGGGGGCCACTCTTCATCGCGGTGCGCGGGCCTCCCACTATCGCGGCCTCTCTTGTTGCAGAGCGCAGGCTCCAGACGCGCAGGCTCAGTAGTTGTGGCTCACGGGCCTAAGTTGCTCCGCGGCATGTGGGATCCTCCCAGACCAGGGCTCGAACCCGTGTCCCCTGCATTAGCAGGCAGATTCTCCACCACTGCGCCACCAGGGAAGCCCGGGAGCATGGAGTCTTAACCACTGGACCACCAGAGGAGTCCTGATCACACCCCTTTTAAAGGAGGTTTTGTAATGCTCTCTCCGCCTCCCCTTGTTAGTTTCTGCTCTGTGTGTGAGCGCCGTGCACATCCGTCCCTGCCTGCCTTATGCTGACATAGTCAAACACAGCCATATATAACCAAATAGAGCTTTCATCCCCATACTTTTGACCCCAATGAGATTAAACCTTAAATGTTATTCTGCAGGTGGATTTATTCCTCTCCTCCTGTGCATGGCCTCCCTGAGGCTTCGCCACCTCTTCCTCCTTCATCAGCTGCTGGGACCTCACAGCTCCCCGCTCCACAGGGAGGGATGCTCTGCTTGTGTCCAGGTTGTTTGGGTTGTCTGTTTTCTTGCTTCTGCTCTTGCTTCTAACAGACATCCTTGTAAGTAAGTCCTCACATGCTGGAGCTTTTCCGTCTATAGGATGGATGTTCTGAGAAAAGATTTCTGGGCCCCCTCTGTGCACGTGTTGCATGTAGCTGTCTTCAAGATCACAGCGATTTGCATTCCCGTGGACCCCGATGAGCACACTCAGTGCCCCTCACTCTCCTGCTTAAACAGTTTGGCAGACCTGAACTCAAGTCCTGGTTTCACCAGTTCTTTCTGTGTCGTCTGGGATAAACTGCTTAAATATCTCTGGGCCTCAGTTCTCCCACCTGTAAAAGGAGGATAAGGATAGTACCTACTTCACAGGATGGACTTGGGGATTGAATGTGTGAACACAAGGGCCCTGCATTTGCTATGATTCGGTCTGTGGCAGCCGCTCTGAGAAGCGGAGAGCAGAAGCTGGCCTTCCAAGATCGACCCAAAGCTGTGCTCCTTGTCATCCTTTGCCTCCCCTGAGATTATTCTGTTCAAGCCTGAGTGGAAACGGGTTGTAAATACTAAACGTGCATTGTCCAGATGTCAGGTCTCCCAAAGTGACAGGGAAAGCAGAATCATTCGCGTCACCATCACCACTGTCACTGTCATCCTTGTCGTCATGAAAACCCCCACTTACTGAGCACTTATATTTGTTGTGAAGTTTCCCCGCAGGAGGATTACTCTGAAGGGTGTCTCCCTTCTTGGTCCATGAATCAGACAGGAGGCGTTTGGCTCTAAGTCACAGAAACCCAATCCAAGGCATTTTATACAATAAAGAAAATACATTATTTTGCAGGAAAAGAAGTTTGGTGGCTCAGAGGCTCTGGGGTTGGTTAATTCAGAGTCTTCATCAGGAACCCATGTCCTTCCCTCTTGCTGCTCTTTCATCGTCAGCATATCAGCCTCTTCCTCACTGTCACAAAATGGTTGCCACAGCTCCAGCTGTCACTTACAGATGTCCCAGTATCCAATGGGAAAAAAACCCACAAACTGTTTCTTCTTTGTGTCTCTTTCTAAGAGCAAGAAAGCCTAGAGGAGAGCTGTGTACCTTCCACCCATGTGCCCCTCGCCAGTCTAGAGCCAGACAGATGTGCTCAGCTGAGAGAATGAATCCTGCCCCCAACACTTACTACATGGCAGGGGGTGAACCGATTCACCTCTCTGTAACCCAGCTTTGTCACCTATAAAAGCTGATAAAGGGACTTCCCTGGTGGTGCAGTGGGTTAAGAATTCGCCTGCCAATGCTGGGGACACGGGTTCGAGTCCTGGTCTGGGAAGATCCCACATGCTGCAGAGCAACTAAGCCCGTGCGCCACAACTCCTGAGCCTGCGCTCTAGAACCCGTGTGCCACAACTACTGAGCCCGCGTGCCACAACTACTGAGCCCGCGTGCCACAACTACTGAAGCCCACGCGCCTAAAGCCCGTGCTCCGCAACAGAAGAAGCCACCGCTATGCGAAGCCCGCACACTGCAATGAAGAGTAGCCCCCGTTCGCCGCAACTAGAGGAAGCCCACACCTAGCAACGAAAACCCAACGCAGTCAAAAAATAAAGAAATTAGAAAAAAAAAAAGAAAAAATAAGCTGATAAAATAGTATCTACTTCAAAAGTTGTTGTGAAGATTACATGAATTATGAAGGCCAGTCATGCATTTTTTTAAGACCCTTACTGTTATTGTTGTCCCTCTTGTCGTTGTTATTATTGCCAGCCCAGGGCAATGTCTGGCTTAATAAATACTTGAGTTGCTGAGTGATTGACGGGAGGGAACTGTCACGTCGGCAGGACCCAAGGAAGGGGAACGAGGTGTGGGAGAAGCGGGGGTTGACAAGTGGCCGGCACAGGACCACCCAGCGTGCCCGGACTTAGCGTTAGGAGTGACTGATTCCGCTCTGCAGGAAGATGCTGAGCCCGTGGGGCCCGGCTGGCTGCCCCCAGGCCGTCCTGGCCTCTTGTTTTTATCTGGCCTGCCCGCTGGCCCTCGGGCTGACACTCGGTGTCATTACTCTGCTCCAGACACTCAGGTACCAGCTCATTTGTCAATCAGCAGAAGCGTTTCAGCTGTCAAAGGCGCGGCGATCTCTGTGCAGGCGCAGCGACCTTCGCAGCTGAGAAGGCCCCCAGCTGCTCCGAGCGGAACCAGCAGCCCTAGAGGACAGCCCTGGGAGAGGCTGACGCTGGGGGTCACTCAGCCCGAGGGGGACAAAGTACCCCCTCACCCCCAAGGGGTACAAGGATGCAAAACAGAGCCGAGGCCTCTGGAACCGTGGCCCAAGGCCCCAACGCGCAACTGAATCCTCACATCACTTCTCTAGCTGAGCAACTCTGGGCAAGTTACTCACCCTCTCTGAGCTTCCAGTCGCCTTCTGAAAAAATGAGAGTCCGTCCGGCCTTTGATTCTGCAACCAGCTCCCAGAATGAACGGGGCAGCCCAGGCGGGGGGTGAAGACAGAGACTGCAGTAGCAGCTCTGACCCTGAGGCCCTAAGAAGTCACTTTGTGTGCCTGGGCCTCAGGTTCCCACACAAAATGAGAAAGGGGGGGAATTTAAACACGTTTGCCTTGTTCCACCAGCGTCCTTTACACTGTGGGTCTCTGCACCGTGCTGGGAAATCAATGCAGTGGGCGGAACCCAGCGCTCTTTTAAAGGAATGAAATAGTATTGAATAGAAAGGAAAATGAAAGGGTCAGTGAAGGCAAGGACTGTTTGGGAAGCTTTCCTGCAACTCCTCGCGCCTGCAGGAACAGGGTCCCAGTGTAAAATGAACTACACACAGCGAGCGCGATCGAGAGGGTTTGAGAGTCACCTCCTGCCACACGCATCCTCACTGTTGGGCCAGGGCCCTGTGTCAGGCCCTGGGAGGAGGGGAGGGGGGAGGGGCGGTGTTAGGATGAGCCCACACCAGATACAGCCCCGCCTTCTCCACCCATCATCTTTTGAAGGCGCGATCTCTGCACTGAGGGAGCCGCTAGGAACGGGTGAGGGGCCGTCCTAGCCGGGCAGGAGGGCAGCGATGTGGCATTTCTGCTGCGGCCGAAGGGATCAGGGCCAGGGAGAGCCTGGGCCTGAGGCGCTGGGTGTTCTGGACCCGGTGGGGTGGGAGGGGAGGGAGAAGAACAGGCAGGGGCGGTAGCAGCTCCAGGTAAGGCTGCAGGGACCCGGTGAAATGACGCGTGTCCAGTTCCTCACACACACACGGCCACACGGCTGCAGGACTCAGATGGCCAGAGCTAGAAGCCCCCGGGTCGCCTGCTGTCATCGCTCCTGATTCCCCTTATCCGCTGGCCCTGTGATCTGGGGCGAGGGGCACAGAGCTGAAAAGCTGGGCCGGTCCGGCACTTGCAATCCCACGCAGGGAGGCCGATGTCGCTAATCGCCCTTGTCCCACATCACCGGATGGGGCAGGTTAGCGAGATGGGACCAGAGACGAGTCAGGTGGCCTAAGGGTGGGTGGATGGGTCCCATGCATGGCATGAGGAGGGCCACCCGGGAGGCAGGGGCCACGTGGGTGCAGCTCTGCTGTCTCTGCTCCTGCAGCGATGCGGTGCTGTAAACGCAGGTGGCTGAGTCTCCAGGAGGAGAACGCAGGGAACAGGCCACCCCCAAGCCCCCGCTCAATCTTGCTCCAGCACCTACACCTCCCTCCACCCCAGAAAGGAGCCTGGGACTTATGTGGCCAGTTCTGCAACCCTGCCAGCTTCCTGTCGTTGCCCCTTGAAAAAGAGAAAACTCCCGTTGTTTTAGGATTAAGTAATCAGCATGTCATTTATTTCTCCAAACCACAACTGCAGGGCCTGCTGGAGGTCTGGCATCAGCACCACAAAAGCACTGGGCCCGACGGCGGAGCCCGACTTGGACCCCAAGGAAGATGCAGCTGGTCCCGTCAGCCGGGGGCCGACTTCCCAACTTAGCTGCAGCCGGAATGTGGAAGTGGGGGCGGGAAGCGCCGGCCTCCAAGGCCCTCTGACAGCCACCTCACCTCTCTGGACTGGACTCACCTCCATACAGTACAACAGCAACCCGAGCAGGGCAAACACTGTACTGAGAGCTCCCTGCGGGCCAGGCCTGCTCAGAGAACTGACCCGGCCTATTGGATGCCATCTTCAAAAATGGTACCTAAAAGGCAGGTGCGCTTATCATCCCATTTTTACCAGCAGCAGCGCGAAAGCTCAGACACTTGCCCAAGGTCACACAGCCAGAGTGGGGCAGCCCTGACCCCGAAGCCCAAGCTCTCGTGACTCCCATCTTGTCCAGTGGCCCAAAGGAAGGGTGAAGTGGAGCGTGTGAGAATACCTTGGATTTTGAAAATGTCAATCCTTTATTTCATGAATCAAGGGCAGTTTTACCCCCAATGCCATTCTTAAGCGCACAATTCAATGGCTTTTAGTATATTCACACGTATGTGCAACCGTCACCATGGCCATTTTAAAAGGTTTTCATCACCTCGGGAAGAAACGCCTGCCCTTAGCAGTCGCTACTGCGATTCTCTCTGTCTCTGCGGATTTACCTGTTCCGGATGTTTCATACAAATGGAATCATACGTGTGGCCTTTTGAGTCCGGCTTCTCTCACTCAGTGTGGTGTTTTCAAGGTTCATCGACGCAGCATGTGTCAGTCCTTCATTCCTTTTATTGCCACCCAGATTCTGGGAACAAAGAACCATGGGGGAGACAGAACGTAGTCCAGAGCCCGGCACAGGGCAGGAGCCACGGCCACGCTGGGGCCGCTTGTTACACGGAATCGCCTTGGGAAAACTCTAGGGCAGCAGCTGACTGTCAGGGGGTTGGAAATGTCGGGGAGCCTATAAAATACTTGGCACTTTGACATGCTCCCCACCAACAGCAGGGCCTACGGCCCTAGTCTTGAGTCTGGGTACATTTCTGACTCGACAAGTGAGTCCGGAAGTGACACCGAGCCAGCTCCAGGCCTGGCCTTTCAGAGGGCTGTAAGTCCCCCTTCCATCCTCTGGGAGCCCTGAAATTGCCGGTAAGAAGTCCTCCTTCCCCGAGGCCGTTGTGCTTGCAGCAGCCCAAGCGCCCCAGGCAGAAAGGGACACAATGCACCACCTGGCCCCTCCCTGCCATCCCAGCCCGAGCTGCGGAAGGCTTCCACCTGAGCTGTGAAGATAAACCGAACTCGCTGCATCTTTTCTGCATTCGTGACCCACCAAAGGGGAAGATACAGTAATAATAAGTAACCGTTTTAAACCTGTAAGCACAGAGCCATAGGTAAAAAGCAGCAGGGCGTTACCGTCTCAACAGTCTGCCCCTCTGCTTCCCTCCATCCCACACAAAAACGTTTTCAACCCCTCTCCAATCAAGACAACTTGGAAGTCCCACCAGGGACGATCCCAGCTCCGAGCCCAGGCTCTGTGGGCGACACGTGGTGGTCCGTCTGCAGGACGGAAGGAGATGTGGGGATGCTTGGCGGAGGCTCTGAGTTAAAAGGACAAGCCCTCCACCCACCCCGCGACGTGCAGAGGTGGGGGCTGGGGAGGAGGGTCAGAATGACCCCAGTCAGCAGTCCCGTCCAGAAGGAGGACCTGGTCTATGGCAGGTAGAGGGAGGGCGCCGCCCTTGGCTCTGGCCAAGCCCCCTGGGCCTCTCTTGCCCTGGGAAGATTCCTCCTTGCCCTTCATCCTCCTGGGCCCCCTGTGAAGTGGGTGTCGGGGCATGCCCTCCGTGGAGCCACATTCTGCCTGTAGAAGGTGGGAGAGCTCATCTTTCCCTGGCAGTGTGACCCTCATCAAAACCCAGCCAGCCTCCCTCCTGCTTCCCTGCAGAGGGTCCCATGAGCCAATGAACCCGCCCCGGGGCGCCTTTCGGGATGTGGTGCTCAGACATAGTTCTTTGCTTTGTCGTCTCCTGTGCTTCTCTTTCTGGTGTGAGAGGGGGCTGCCTGGAAGGGGTGGGCTTCTCTGGGAAGGTCTCACCATTAATCTCTGCAATGAGTCATTTTGTCCAACCGAAAGCACTTCCTGGGTACCACACCATGCGTCTGCTCTGGGCCCTGAGAAAACTTAGTGAAAATCAGTCACAGAGGTTTTCTCGGACCTTTGAGTACTTCCGACTTTGCTTTTTTTGTCGTTGTGATGTTGAGAAGCGTCTGGCTTTTCAATATTGCAAACCTTTGATTCCCTTTCATTCTTGCCGCAAATGAGCCGCCTTCTGGAGCCTGGCCCTTTGTATCGTGCTTTGCCGAGCGTGGCCAATCGCCATGTATTTTGCACTGTGTTCCAACCTCTTTCCCGAGGTCTGTGGGTTCATCAGGTGTATCAGCTGCAGCCAGAGTGCCGGGGGGTCTGGTTAGCACAGATCCCAGCTGTCTGACCGCTAAGCCAATGGATGCCGCACGTTCTAGGTTTCTCTCATATCAACACCCACGGCCGGCACTGATTTCTGTATTAGTCCCGACAGGCTACATCATGCTGCGGGAACAAACTAAACCCCACCCTGTACCGTCAGTTCTCCTTGGTGTCCTCCCACAGATGCAGGATTTCCCTTGACTAATCGTTTCGAAAATGGTGGTTCCTCCATGCGGCCTTTCATCTCGTCCCCAGGAAAACATCCCACGAGGACAGGACATTGCCTATTCCTCGTGTACCCGCAGGGGCTAACAGGCCTGGCATGAAGGGTCCACCCAATAAAGGCTTCCTGAACATTGACAAAGGAGTGGGTGATTTAGGGGATGGATGTCCAGTTTAATGCGTGATAAAGGAATGGCGACTAACTGAGGGAACAAAGAGGGAGAGAGGGGAGGGAGGATGGAGGGGAGGGAGGATGGAGGGGAGGGAGGGAGGCTGCAGCTCCGTCATTCTGAGCAGATTATGGTGGTGACCCAGGACCTATTTTCCTAATTTCACAAAACCTAACAGAAATTGTACATGAACCAAAATCAGCGTGACTTTAAGGTCAACTTTCACTGCTTTTGGCACTGGTCGCGCTGATTATCTCATGCTCAGATTGGTGGCCACAAGTGTGTGTGATGAGCAAGGAATGAGGAAGCTGTTATCATTTGGTAGCAAAAAAAAAACCTTTCAAAACTGAGGGTCTGAGGGGGTGTGATAACGGGGTGGGGTGTGGGGCGCGGTGGAGAGCCTCTCCCCCAGAGAATTGCCATGGATATAAAAACAGAGATCCGGTATTAAGAGATTTTAAAGCAAGGCTCTCAAGTTTTAAAAGCGACCCAAATAAGATATCATAAAAGGAACTTGCTTATTTCTGGGCTAGTAGTGAACACTGTTTAGAAGAGGCTCTAGAGTGAATGGGGAGGACCCAGTTGCAGGCTGTGTAGCCTCTGCCCTGGGGTCACTGTCACCACGGGCGGAGCAGGGACGGGGGAAAGGCTGGGCTCTGTGTGTAGCTGGGCTCTGCCCAATGGTACCTGACGATGTGAGAGAGATTGCAGAAGGGTGGGACCTCGAGGTCCTCAGGGCAACACTCTTCTCTGTGCTCAAGTCCTCTTTGCAGGACCCCCATAAGTGCTTGGATGCCTCCCCTGACAGAGAACTCACTACGGCACAGGCAGGCATCGTTGCACAGCTCTGTTAGGCTAGGGGAGGGGCCCGTCACCATCTCCACCACCTCCTGTCTCGTCCAGTCCCTCCATCAGCCCCGTGAGGTTCTTATCGTGAAGCCCTTGTAGACCGACTCTGGGGCTCACAGAAGTTAAGTGATCACCTCAAGTGGGGACCCAAATCCAAGCCTGGATAAAGCTGGGTCCTCCCGTGACCCCATGCCTTCCCAACAGCAAAGCTGCATCGTCATGGGCAAGGAACCTTCTCTGCTCTATGAAGATGGCCGCTCTCGGTCTGGGGGCAGGGCACGTGGAGCGAGGGTCCGCTCTCCAACCCCACGTGTCCTCTCCTGGCCTGACCTTTTTGCCAGGCGATGACATCAGCTGTGGGCAAGCCATTCTCAGTCCAAGTTTGGCCTGAGATGTCGTCTCCAGGCTAGAATCATTTTCATCAAAGGCGGGTTTGGGTTTTTACTTTTCTTTGTTTGAGGGCCGCGGAGGAGGGGGATCCTTTGGGAACATCACATTCTCTAAAAAACTATGGGGAAACATTTCACTTCCCAACAGTGCAGGGTGAAGGATGCTTCCCGCGAGCGCCATTTCGGTAGCTCCTCTCCAGGGAAGGGCACATACGAGGCACCTCCGTGGGCAGGCATGGCACGAGGCACCTACCCTAAAAAGCAGCTCCTTTATCTTCACAACGACCCTGAGTCCCCTGTACTAGCACCATGTTTAACGAGGAAACCGAAGCTTAGAGACTAATTTTCCAAAGTAGGGTAATCAGATGGGTTCCCCCAAGGCACTGCGCACAACTGATAAGGATTCGTGGACCAAACCTGAACGAGTGATAAAGCCCAAACGGAGCTCAGAACAAGAACAAACAAATTGAACAAAAAGACAGAACGTGGGAAGTTAACCGATTATAATCCATAGTGTTATCTTGTATTTTGCATTACATCATGTAGCTTTTATAACTGTTTAAAACCTTCCTTTTGATCTCTAATGAATAACAAAACTTAATGTGTGCGTGCGCGCGCGCACACACACACACACGCAGAGAACTCGCTTCTCGACGTGACACACACTTGGCCGAACACACTGGTCCACGCAGAATCTGAAACATCCTTTCTGCACCAGCGTTGACCCAGGAATCGAAACAGGACATTGAACCTCATTAACAAGTTTGGACCCGCAGTGTATCTACTGCAAAAACATTTCCACTTATCGGGAGATGGCATTTCCTCAAGGGACAAGAGTGTCATGCTGGAGGCGTGACTGAGTCCAAGGGAGAATCTAGGCTCAACTCTCCCAGCAGCCCCTGGCTCAGTGATGGGACCAGTGTCCTGGGGCTGCCACAGCAAATGACCGTAACCTGGGGGCCTAAAACAACAGAAGTGTATTTTCTCATACTCTAGAAGACCGAAGTCCAAAATCAAGGTGTCCCCAGGGCCACGATCCCTTTGGAGGCTCTAGCGGGAGGGTCCATCCTGCGTCTTCCGGCTTCTGGTGGCCCCAGGCACCCCTTGGCTTGTGGCCACACAACTCTGGTCTCTGCCTCTGTCCCCCATGGCCTTTCCCTGTGTCTGTGTATTCTCCTCCCGCATCTCTTAGAAGCACATGTGTCCTTGGATTCAGGATCCACCCTAAATGCAGGGTGATCTCATCTCCAGGTCCTTATTACGTCTCTGAAGACCCCATTTCCAAACAAGGTCATATCACAGGTTCTGGGGGTTAGGATGTGGACATATCTTTGGGGGATGCAATTCAACCCACTGCCGTGACCACAGCCAGATCAGACCCTCCCCGCAGAGGAGGTCTCCATGACAGTGAGTCTTAGGGGCGGTGAGCTCCTCTGCTTATTCCCACCGGCATCACTTTGGCATCACACCACCCACAGCAGACGCCCGAGAGTTTCTGAAGGAACACGCGAACAAGTGAATGAAGGCGTGTCTAGCCGAAGTCTCGCGGAGCGTGGGGTGGCGGCTTTCCCACGCCGTCCAGGTTTTCGGGTGACTGCAGCCCTTGACTCCCTGCTCTGCCCCTGGGTGAAGTGGCTAAAAACAGCACCCGTCTAGCTAGTGCCCACTGCGAGATTAGGCATCCTCAAGGGACCTGCAGATCCCAGAGGCACTGAGAGAAGAGATAGCCTGGGCATCACCAGTCCAACCTCCTTACCTGCTAGGTGAGAAAACTGAAGCCCGGTGGGAGGGCCACAGATTTGCGCAGGTCACCCAGGTCAGCAGCAAGGTAGAGTCTAGAGGGCTGGCCCCTGCTCCTCCCGTGGAGATCCCCCATCACCACCATCATCATCGTCGTTGTCATTCGTCATCCTCAACCAGGACGGCGCCCACGATCTCACCCCCTCCTCTGGGCGCTGTCCTCGGCATCTCACACCAATCTCCTCTTTAACTTCCCTGCAAACCAGTGCTTCACACAACGTCCTCACCCCCACTTTACAGGTGGTACGACTGAGGCTCCGAGGTGTGAAATAACTTCCCAAAGGTCTCACTTCTCACGGAGGGAAGTGAAGCCACGGTTCTCATTTAACTTGTTCTGACACCCAAGCCAGGGGCGCCTGTGACCACAGCCAGACTGTGTTCCCACAACCGAAAACAGGAGATCTCTCATGAGAGCACATAAAGTTTAACTGGAACACGACCACGCCTGTTCCTCAGGGTATCATCTGTGGCTGTTTTCCTGCTGCAATGGCACAGCTGAGTAAGTGCGACACAGACGGTACAATTTGCAAAGCCTAAAGTATTTACTATCTGGTCCTTCACAAAAGTCTCTGCTGATGCTCTATACGGCTCGTATTATATTCTAGTATATTATATTGTACTGGAGTATGTTTTAGTAATTACATTAGTCATACTGTATCATGGTCACTGCAAACGCTACCACTCGGCAAACATCCAAGAGCTTTGCCTTTATGATTTCTTGGTCTCTTCACATTTGATTCTCACATGAAATCCACCAACGATTAATTTCCAAGGAACTGAGCATTTCTAGAAGATGATGGCCTTCCCCTTGGTGATCCTATTTCCACAGGTACATGTTTCCAAATGGATAATCCCCAAAGTGGCCAACTTAGAAGAAGAAAGAAAGAAATGAAAAAGCCCAATAAGTTGAACTGCTCACATCCGAACCAGAAGGTCCTTTCATGCTGACGTTCTATACGTCGGGGAATTTTATGCCAGAAAGTGACTTTTCTACATCAATAACGCATCACCCCGTCCCCGACGGGAAGTGACATTACAAAAGCCGGAAAGGACATCAGACACGCTGGCTTGGCAGCCACATGCACATGTGAAGCTGCTGTCAGAGTTCAAAGGAAGGGCTGCAAGGTGGGGCCGCTGCACGGCAGCATCACCCATAATGCTTTTACCTCGTGGGACGGGGCACGGTGACTGCCTGCTTTGACGTGGCCACCAGCTTCCTGACGCCCACGCCGAGCTGGCCGCGGGGCCTGCAGGGCTGGGTTTGGGTGGGCTCTGCAGCTCCAGGGATGTCACTTGGTCCTGCACGTGCCGCCCAGCTCCCCGGGCTCACACGCCCGACAGCCTTCGCAGGCACGGCCAGCGTGGACCGTCACGGTTGCCGGGGCTGGCCCACACTCTGAGCACTTTCTCTGTTTGGAGCACTTTCTCTGTTCCCTGCACTGTGCTAAGTAGGAAGGCACTGTCTCGTGTCTCTTGTGTGGCCTGACAAGGTAGGAGCAGTCATGGCTCCCCCTTTATGGATGGGGAAACTGAGATGGATCGAGATTACCCAGTGTGCCCAGCATCACAAAGTCAGGGGAGGAGCCACGACTCAAACCCAGAGATTTCGCCACCTGTAACCACCAGGCTCACTGCCTCAATCTGGAAGCCCCCTTGGGAGATGCAGCCAGGCAAGATCAGGTAAGGTTAGACCTGACGGTGTGAGGGACTCGCCTCTCCAGATAAGTCACTGAGCCTCCACTTGGGAATGAGGTTTGCATCAACCTTCGTGGCAAGACGGGTCAGGGGAATGGGGAGGCAAAAGGAGATAAGGCTCCTCTGGCCAGACAGGTGACTTGGCTTAGCCACCTGACTCATTAAACTGCTTGGCGAACTCCTACTCATCCTTCAAAACCCAGCTTAAATATTCCTTCCACCATGAAGTCCTCCTGGTCCCATAAACAGAACCGATCAACTCTTCCACTGTGCCCATGCAGTGTATGTGCTGTAGATGCCTCTATTATGCCTTGCAGGTGTGTGTCTCACCCCCCTGTATGGTGAGTTCATCAAGGACAGAAATTGTGTTTGATGCGCTTGGATCCCCAGCTTGTAGGAACAGAACAACAGCAAAGAGTGTTGACGAAGCATGTACTAGGTTCTGGGCGTTCATCTAAATGCATCCTATGCATGAATCCTTGAAATAACCTAGGAGATGGGGTGGCTATTATCCCCAGTGGCTCAGCCTGCAACCCTGAGCACGTTACTTAACCTCTCTGTGCTCCGGGGTTCTTATCTGTAAGATGGGGAATGGTCACAGCAGCCACCCTGCGGACCACTGGAACCAACATGTCCCAGCTTGCAAGCACTAACTATTAAATTTTAATAAAATTTGAAAGTTTGCCACTATTAAAAATTAAATTCTGGATACTTGAAATAAATTGTATTAAAAACAGGTAATAAACACTAAGAAGTCACCACTTCCTAATTACTTTACTATACTTTACTGTTATCTGCTCTTAGGTGATTTGTGTCTGTTGAATCACTATGGAGGCAATGCTAAGTCGCTGTGAGCATTCCCGGCTCCATCCATGTTCAGTGACGGCTGGAGATGAGCCGCCAGGAGGGCACTTACACCATGGCGTGTGGCAGATGCTACAAAGCAGGGATTTTCCCCTAGAGAGCGCGCTGCTGAGCGTTCACCAGCACACCACCGTAACTGCCTGCAGTGAACTGGCAACGCGCTTAGCCATTGTTATTGTTACTGATGAACAAACCACAGAGATAAAATAACCCGCCAAAGTATGAAAGACCCAGACCCGATCCCAGACGCCGCAGCTCCAGAGCCGGCCCCTTAGCCAGACAGAACCCTGGGCACACCGCAGAAAGAGCAGGGGCCAATAAATGCTTGTTGGATGAACAAACATTAAACTAATGGGTTTCGAATCTGCTGGCCACAAAATTGCCTGGGGAACCTTGCTAACACAGATTCCCTGTGTAACACAGCCTCTTCTGTGCCGAGCTCCAGAACATGCGTTTTCAGTCAGGGTCCCAGGGGTTCTGATTCTGGACCCGTCCCTGTCTGGATGACCAGCCTCCACCCCCAGCCTGCTCCTGCCCTGGCTTCTGTGCCCACCGGTCCTGCCATCTGGCCTGGGGGCGAGTGGCGGCTGTGAGACGGGGAAGCAGATCAGGGCAACAGAATGCCCCAGTCTGCGCGCAGGCAGGAACCAAGAGGCCTCCTGAAGACCAAAGGTTGTTCTCAGGCCTCCTCCAGCCGGGAGCGGGGAGCTGAGGGGCTGAAAGTTACCCTGAGCTGAGAAGCCTTGGCCACATTCATGTACACGACAAGATGAAACGGGGTGAGAGGTGCAGAGCGCAGGGAAGTTCCTGGAAAGTGGCCGCACTGCCTCTCCCTCAGTCTCACAGCAACCATGTGAGAAGAGCAGAGGAAGCACGCACATCATCCCCCATTTACAGACCCGCAAACTGAGGCTCAGAGACAGACTTGCCTCAGCTCCTCACTGCTCGGACCTGGAGCCTTGGTTTCCAGACTGTGTCTTCCCTCAAAAGCGGGTGTGAGGAGAGGGGTGGAGAAGATGGAGTTGGGGGTCCCGGTAAGGCTGTGTTTATGCATGACCTTGGCTCTGCTACTCACTAGCTGTGTGACCTTGGGCGAGCGTCTTAGCCTTTCTGTGCCTCAGGTTTGCTCATGTGAAAAAAATAGGGAAATAATTGGCAGCCTTCCTGTATGGTTGCTGCAAATTAACAGTTGTAGAGATGCTTCTTAGAATGTTACACCGAGTGGGGTTCAATAACGTGAGAAACAGCAACCACGGCACGGATCGATACTGTCGCCTTTAGATATGTTACGGCCTCCCCTGGATGGCTCTCTTCTTGGAAAGGCAGCATGCTAATCTGGGGCACAGATGGGGAGTGGAGGTGTCCTGGGACGGAAGTAGGGGCCTCTGGATCGGAAACAAGCCTCAGCCCATCCACAGGGATTCCCTGGGCACGTATTCTGCTCTGAAGGTCCTGCTGACTCGACGGGATGTAGAGCGATAGCTAAGAGGGTGAGTGCCAGGACGCCGCGGACACCACACAGCCGGCGGGCCTGTGGCCTGGCTCGAGGCTGTACTCTAAGTCTGTCTTCCCATCTGTAAAATGGGATGGGTGAGGAGATCAACCTTAGAGTTTTTGTGAGTGTGGAATTTTAAAAGGAAATGTTGCCAATCAGGTGTTTTAGTCTGGGACAGTAGCTCCCAACCCTGACTGTCCATTAGAATCACCTGGGAAGCTTTAAAAAATGCCACTGTGCCCCACCCCAGACGAGCTGAATTGGAAACTGGAACGGTGATGGTGCTGAAGGTGGTGGTAATAGACATGACGGCGATGATGGTGACGATAACAGACATTGATGGTGGTGGTGGTGGTGGGGACACCGATGGTGCCGGTGATGACGGCAATGCTAACGACCACCATTTTCTGCTCTGCCTGCCTCGACGTTCTCCCCAAACCCCCTCATGGTGCCTTGGCTCACTTTCTTCAGGTCCATACACCAATAAATGCCTCCTCCAAGAGGCCCTCCCTGACCAGCACACCCCCATCTTCGGCAGCCCCCACCCTGCTTTCCACTTCTTCGCTGCACGTGTCGCTAGTTCACGTCACATCGCACGTTGATCTGTGCACCTGCTGACTGTCGCCACCCCCAGGCTGTGAACCCCTGTGGAATCACACAGGTCACAACTCAGAATTATTCTGCTTGACACGAGGTGGCTCGGGTATTTATGCTCCCGGGGCATCACACCCAGCACTTAGGGTGGCCAACATGCGGGGCAGAGCAGGCTCCAGTGACCAGAGGAGATCTGGGTGCTGGGAACTGTAAGGGTTAAGAGCTAGGAGCTGGCCCATGTTGTCTGCTCCAATCTCTAAGCCTCAATTTCCCTCCCTGTAAAATGGGAATATTTATACTACCTAACCCGTGCTGCTTTGGGTGAGGAAAAGCAGGCTATGCTCACGAAACACAATAAGTGTTTCGCCCACCGTGTGCATCCCTTGGGTTTCTGGACACTTAACAGTGGCAGAGGCTACATGGGGTCAGGTCTGGTAGGGGCGAGGTGCAAGGTCTTCCGAGTAGGACAGAGCTGGGTTCAAGCCCCAGCTCAGCCTCTGCCTGGGTCACCTGACAAGGTACCAGGCTCACGCGGCCTCAGTTTCTGCTTTTGTAAAACAGAGTTGATGAAAGCACCTCTCCTGGTTATCGGGAGAATTAAACGAGATGTTACGTGAGGTCAGCTTGGACAGTAACAGCTCCTCAGCTCAGGGAGTGGATGGGTCGCTGTCTGAGGAAATTCCTTCTTCTTGGTCGATCACTAGACTCTGTCAATCTTATGGACAGGGCACAAAAAGAAAGAAAAAGAAAAGACAGCCTAGAACAAGAGGAAGAGAAAACGCGGACACACGTGTGCACGCACACACACTCACACGCAGGCCAAGTGGAGGGACCCCGTCGGCACAGAAACTGGAGGTGGGAGTGACCCCTGAAGCCTCTCCTCTGACAGCCGGTGGCGGCAGTGATGAATCTGTGAAGTTATCTAATTTTCCACTGTTTTAATTAGAGACTTGGGCTCTGAGGCCTCACAGCTGGCGTCTTTGTGCTGCATTCTGTTGCCTGACAGAGAAAAATGTCTTCTCGAAGCGCAGCCAAGCTCTGCTCCTGAGCAAGTGAAACTTCTGGGATTCATAAACTTGTGGTCTCCGGGCAGAGTGTCAGTTGAAGCAGGCGTCCTCCTCGCGGGCCCCCCAGAGCCAAGGCCGGGGGCCGCTATCACAGGAGGGGGCTGGGGACGAGGGCAGGGCCAGGAGGTGGCCCCTGGTTGTGTCTGGGGTCCTGAGCCCGGTGCACGGGCAGCGGCGGCTCCTTTTGGCCTATAACTGAGCCCAGCTTGGAGACGCAAACGCTCTGCTTCTCCGAGACAATGCTTTTGGTTGCAGCGTGTGTGCTCTGAGTAATGTAATTTGTGGCTCATCTTCTGCCAAGTGATCTTTCACTACACTGCCTCTGATGAACGTGCAGCTGGGGCCGAGGCTCTCTCCACCTCTCCTGGCCCTCTGGCTGCCGGCTTCCTGGTGACTCACTTTGAAGAGAGGCAGGATGGGAGGTGGAGAGAGCCCCGGAGGCGGCTGCACTCCCATCTCGCCTCTGCCCCGGCCAGCCTGCAGGTCCCAGCCCCGAGCCTGCCTCCGCATCTGCAAAATGACAATCCTAGGACAATCCTAGGACCAGCGGGAGGGTGGGGAGGCAGTGAGGGGTGGATTAACTCACGGGTCACAGACAGGAAGAGAGTTACCAGCTGAGAAAAGACGGTCCCTGTGAGATTCGACTAGGCTTCGGGGTGAAGAAATGCTTTATACACAGCGCCGCTGGGACCACCCCGGAGCGACCACAGGTCCCCCTTTCTCGGAGCGGATGTGAACTCCCTGTCTCCGAAGCCCTGTTTGAAAGCACCTGTCAGGCAACATCTTCCACTGGCTGGCAGCATTCCGTGCCACGACCGAGGCCAACCTTCCTACCTACCTCTCACGGAAGAAACCATGCCTTGTCCTTACGTAGGTGCCAAAAGACGGCTGTGGGTGCCAGCTCGGTGACAGTTAAGGAAATTACTACGGCACCGTGCCCATAGCAGGTAGAGGAGAAATGGCTGTGACTAGGTTTACTGCTGACCATAAAAGAAGTTACCCCCACGTCGTGAGCTCAGCCAGTGCTCAAAAGATACCCATCGCAGACCGATTTCTTGACCTGAAAATAACAGCTCAGAATCACACACACAGGAGTCTCCAAACATCACTCAATTGCCTATCTTCTCCATTAAAAAAAAAAAAAGAAAAATTAGCCCAGATCATGTACATCCCAGCTGCTCAAATGGTTATTGCAACTGGTCACTTTTTGACCCAAATGGAACGGATCAAGTTTCCAAGCAGCTTCGCTGTGTCCCAGAACAAAGCTGCAGAATATTCGAGAATAGGAATAAGAAAATATCCGGCCACCAACAAGGTAAGATTCACCATATCTGGCATCCACTCCACAATTCTCCAGTGTCCAAAGAATCAGGAAAATACAACCCGGAAGAAGAAGAAACTCAATCCATCAAAAATAATTAGAAATAACAGAGACGATCAATTTAGTAGACAAGAACTGTTCAAGTTACCATAACTGCATTAACTATATAACTAGGGGGCTTCCCCCAACCCCGGCCCCGCCAACAGAAGGGATGGTCTTGAGGGGAGAAGCCGGGAGTCTCGGTTCCTGGTTCTGGAAAGTCCAGAATGAAGAGAGGAGGAAATGGGCGAGGGAGAGACAGAAAACTGTATCATGACCCTGACAACTCCCACCCCACATCTCAGACACGTCCCCAGAACCTGCATTAAAGATGGGTGTAGGAGGAAGACTCGAGCGCTTTGTGTCGGCATAAAGAAGATGCGGCACATCGACACGATGGAATAGCGCTGAGCCATGAAGAGGAACGAAACTGGGTCATCTGCAGAGACGCGGAGGGACCTAGAGACCGTCATACAGAGTGAAGTCAGAAAGAGAAAAACAAATATCGTACATTAACGCATACACGTGGAATCTAGAAGAACGGTACAGACGAACCAGTCTGCAAGGCAGAAATGGAGACCCAGATGTAGAGAACAAATGTATGGACACCAAGGCGGAAAAGCGGGGAGGGGGTGGTGGTGGGCTGAAGTGGGAGATTGGGATTGACATGTATACACTAATATGTATAAAGTAGATAACTAATAAGAACCTGCTGTATAAAAAAAATAAATAAAATTCAAAAAAAAAAAAAAAAAAAAAGGACGGACTCAGAGATGAGGGAAGGAGCGAAGGCCAGTTGCTGATCAAATTACAACACCTGGATCCAGCTGCACCTGAAGCTGACATGCCCCTGGACTTCTCAGGTAACTGAGCCCATCTTCTGTTTTTAACTCAGCCAGGTTGAGTTAGGCTTCCTGACGTTTGCAAGCAGCCAAAGCTGCCCTGACATAGTAACTCACTCCTTCGGGGTCCCCACGTGTCAGAAAAGTAATCAGGGAAGCTTCTGAAGGGGTGAATTCTGGTCAGTGTAACGCGCACTCCTCCCCCTAGGAGCTTCTCAAGCTGAGATGCTCTTTCCAATCCCGTAAGAGCTGGGCTGGGGGACTTCTGACACGCCCCCCTCCTCATTCTCTTCCATACAAGCCATCTCTCTGCAGTGTCCTGCAGGGGATCACGATAAAGCTGGCAGCTGGATCTGCGGGGAAATGTGCAGGCCTCACCCCCTTGCAGTTAAATGCCTAATTAAAATCGAGGGCCGAGGCCCATGGACTTGAGAACATTAACCATGTCCCGCTGTCGGGTGGGGAGTTCACGTCGCCCCACCAGGAACGCACAGAGCCGCAGCTCTGGGGGCTGGGGCTTGGAGTGCCCTTTGGCCCAGTGGCTGTCTCACGCTGCCCTGCCCTCTCCGGGCTGGGTCTGAGGCCACGCTCTGCCCTGGGCACGATGCGGTCCAGAAAGCTGAGCGCGGGCCATCTGCAGCATCCCCCCGCCACTTTCTATATTGTTGGTCTATCTCTCCATCTCCTCTCTCTGCCCCTTTCCCTATCTCGTTCTCTTTCTGTTCCTGTCTTTCTGACTCTTCCCCTGTCTCCTTGTCAACATCTGTTCCTTGTCCGGGTGTCTGTCCATCTGTCCCAAGCTCTCTCTCAATCCCTGTCTTCTCTTTTCCTGTTATTTGCTCCCATCTCTGTCTCTCCCCCTCTCCTGTCTCTCCGTCTCTCTCTCCCGTCTCTGTCTCCTTCCTGACTCCCGTCTTTCTTTCCTAGCCTCCTTGCCCCCCTTTTCAGTCTCATGATCGACCATGGGACCCGCCAGGAGAGGCCGAGGACCCCAGCCTGGGGGCTCTGGCACTGAGCCACTTTGGGCCCAAATGATGCGCAGGGACCCGAGAGCTTGGGCCACATCGTCCACCTTGTTGGGTCCTTCGGGGCCCTCGGAGGAGCCCTGTGCCGACGGTGGACAAAGCCTCAGTCCTGGGGTGACGACGAGGTCTCCAGAGTATTTAGGAAACTGGAGTCTGCAAATACGGGGGGAAGAACCCACTCCCGTCAGCCCTCAGCTGACCTTCCAGGCCCTTCCTGTCTCCTTGGCCTCCACCGGGGCCTTCGAGTTTTCGACTCTGGAGGCTGGACCGACCACGGACCGGAGTCTGGACTCACCAGATCCCGTGTAACGGGGCTTAGTTCACTTCTCCGGGCTGTCCTGATGAGGTACCACACGCTGGGTGGCTTAAGACAACAGAAATTTATTCTCTTACAGTTCTGGGGCCAGAAATCCAAAATCAAGGTGCGGGCAGGGCCACGCTGCCTCTGAAGGCTCCGGGGAAGAGTCTGTTCCATGCCCTTCTCTCCGCTTCCAGCAATCCTTGGCGTTCCTTGGCCCACAGATACATCACTCCGGTCTCTGCCTGTATCATCACTTGGCTGTCTTCCCTCGGTGTGTCCGTCTGCGTCTCTTCTCTTCTTATAAGGACACCAGTCATGTCGGATTAGGGGCCCATACTCTCCAGTATGACCTCATCTTACCTTATCACATCTGCAATGATCCTACATCCAGATAAGTTCACATCTCTGGGTAGGACGTGAATTTTGGGGCGACACTATCTCACCCAATACAGTCACCGAAGGCAGTGTACGGGGTGGGTCAGAACCCCGCTGTGCCACGTTGAGAAGCTTACTCGCGTCTCTGAGCCTCAGCCCTGACCCCTAAGACAGGGTGATGGAGTCACTGCGCAGGGGCCTTGGGAGGCTCTTCCAGCACACGGGGCTCGCACACGGCAAACGCAAACACAAAGCAGTTCTCAGCGCAGAGCGCTTAGCAGAAGACCTAGGACCTGCCGAGTGGCCTGTTGGGTCCCATGGGCTCGTTACCCGCTCCTTCCAGCCATAACTCCTCAGCCTCCGGTTGCTGTTGGGTAGATACTATTGGGGGGAGGGTTCCCAGGAAGAATTGGGGTCTTCCTGGGTCACTGATGCCCATGCTTTGGCCCCGGATGCAAATTCCCTGAGTGGACACATGAAATGGCGCTGGAGAGAAAGAGGCGATGGGGCCACAGGGAGGAGTGGGCACCGTGAACCCAGGGCATCCGGGTGGACGGCCGCTGGGAACGGGAGTTTGGCATCGTGCAGACCCGGACTGGATTACAGCCCCACCGTTTACTCACAGCTTGGCTTTGAGCAAGAGGTGGAAGCTGCCTGAGCCTCCGTTTACATCTCTGTAAAATGGCAATCATCGTCCAGGGCGCGAGACAGTCGAGGGAGGTAGATGGGTTAATAACCGGTGATGAGGACCCTACCTTACTTCCCTCTCCCCTGCCAAGGCCATTCTCAATCCCAGGAAAGACCAGCCAGCCAGGCCAACCTGATGTGCATTGAAAAGACAGGAGAAAGGGTGAAAGAGAGAGAGATGGGGAAGGAAAACTATGCAGGCTGGGGCTGGGCAGAGGGCTTGGGGGTCTCACCTGTGAGAAACTCCAAAGAGAGTTAGAGGTCGGAGGGAAATGTTTTATGAGCTGTGCTGCTGTTGAGGAGGAACTGGCATCCAGGTGATGGACTTAAAAAAGATGCACGGGAAGCAGGAGCTAGTACACCACCACCTGCTTCCCTGGAGCCCAGCCACGCCCATCCGTTTACGGCTGTCTGCACTGCCTTGGCGTTGAGGTGGCAGGATTTGTGACAGAGACCCCCAAATATTTCCTATCTGCCCCTTTACAGGAACAGTCGCTTGACGCCTGAGATAAACGTTAGAATTCCTTCTTTTCTGGATCCCTTTCTGCGGCCAGACGATGCTTCCTGGAGAGCGGGCTCGCGCAGAGACGGGGCCACGAGCAACCCCGGAATGCATCAGGGTTACAAGGTGCAAACCACTTAGCCTGCAGATCATATGTACTCAACGAATAATAAATTGTACCTGAAGAAGTTTCCCAGGGAAAAAGAGGAACAGAGTGACAAGGAAAATAATGGCAGGGGAAACAAGGAGTGAAAGAAGGTGCTGGCATTGGAAGCAGCTGCTCTCGGGGAAGGTCTGGTCTTACACGGGGCTGGAATGCAGGAGAGCGGGCAGGAGACGAGAGACACAAACCCTCATGCTGGATCCTCATGTTTCCCGTTTCCACGGCTCATTTACCGGTATGTCCCCCTTAATATTTAAGTAGTTATTTTAATCTAGCCTCCGGTGTCCCACTGGCACAGACTGCCAAGAGCTGGAGCTTGTGGCCCCACCTTCAGCCAGGTTTTCACCAGGCAGCGGACTGAGAACCGCCTCTGTCTCAGCCACAGGAAGAGAAGGCAGGAGCCCGACGGAGCTGGAAGCTCGGGGCGTCAGCATTTCACACTGATGTCCGGGGCTGTAGGCGACCAGGAGAGGCAGCCGCTGGCAGCTCGAGGAAGTCTGGGAGGACTTCCTGAAGGAGGGGGCTTTTGATCTGGGCCTTTAGAACCGAGTAGCAGTTCAGGAGACAAACATGAAGGGCATATCTGGCACCTGGTATCTGGGGGAGGCCAGCGGGGTCCCTCTTCCTGACTCCTTCCCTGCTCCGACCAGGTGGCAGGAACACTTAATGCTGTCACTAGCTCCTCTGAGAGAGGAAGCTTACATGGAGCAGGCTCGTGAGTTTGGGGAGAGAGGAGACAGAGCTGGAGAAGAAAGAGGGAAAGAGAAGTAAATAGAGAAGAGGCGCCACGAAGAGAAAAAGAGGTGAGAGGCATCAGACACGAAGAGGGACCCCAAAATATCATCTCATCAAGGCTTAAAACCACGGCTCAAGTGTGCCCGGCATTTAAGTGTCTCTTACGCAACCCCCGTAACCCTATCAGGGAGATGCTGCTGCCTTTCCTGGGCTACAAACAGGGAAACTGAGGCTCACAAGGGACTGGCTCAAGGACACGCAGCTAGGAAATGACAGCAGGATCTGAACCCAGGCAGTCTGCCTCCATCGCCCTCACTCTGACCACCCACGACCAGGAGGATTTTCCCAGGTACCACGGGGCAGGTGCCCGGAAGGCGACATCTGCTCTGAGCCTCCTCAGGGCCCCCACCGATGGGAAGTGGGCTGGGAGGACTACAGGGGCCCAGCTCGAGTGAGGGCCCTGGCAGGGCTACACTTGGCCGGTCCCACAGCTGGTCACCATCCAGCAGCGGCGGGGTCGCCTCCGATAGCCCCAGGCCCCCTGCGCTGCCTGCTGTCTTCCCTCGACTCTTCCTGGCATTCTCCCATAGAAAAGCGGGGGGACGCTCAAGTTCACTGTCTTTTCCCAGCCTGCAGCACCGCGGCAGAGCGCTCCCCGGGGCCTCCCACCCAGGCAGCCAGCAACTTGGCTGGGCTCAGAGGGCTGTGGCCGGAGGCTGGGGAGCAAGGGGGGCCGGGGCACAGTTCCAGCTCAGTGAAGACACTTGCCCTTTCCGGCCCCGGGGCCCTTTGCTCTCACCGATCCCGATGTCTTGTTCTCATCTGCAAAACTCCCCCCATCCTGGAGGATCCACTCCTTCTACAAGGCGTGTGTCGTTGCTTCCTCCGAGCGCGTACGTTTCTGTTTCCCCTGCCACCCACAGCCGAGTGGCCTACCTGCCCCCTCCCCGGGGCATCACCTGTGTCTGGCACACCACAGGTGGTTGTGACATCAGCCCTCTAACCCTCCTGGGCACCTCTGTGAACCAGGTACTGGCTGAGCCTCGTCTCTCTACCCGCCCCCACGCCGCCCCATCCAGCCCGCAAGAGACCCAGGGCTTGGACATCACTTCTGAAAGGTCGCCAAGTCCCGGACCTGGAAGAGGCTTGTCTGTGCCTCCAGAAGAGGAAAAGAGAGCTGCCCCTTCCTAAGTCGTCAGCCACGGGCCCTGCAGGCAATTTTCCACTCTGCCTCCAGTGCTCAAAACTCCAAGTCTGAGTCCGAGAGCTAAAATAATATACATTCTCCGATGACTAATATGGGGGGAAATCCAGGGCTTCTCAGGAAATAATAGTCCACAGGCTGTGTTACCTTTTGCTGGGAAACTCCCAGTTCCCACCAGAAAAAACAAGAAAGGCCATCAATTTCCAGGCAGCCCAACGAGTGCAGGACCCGGGTCTCCGAGCGCATCCGTGTCGGCGGCACGCAGAACACCTGTCTTCCAGCGGGAACAGACCTCTTCCAAGTAAACACACGGCCTCGGGGAAGGAGCCTGGCTGGGGAGAGGCATCCATCCGCCCAGCTCCGGACATCCTGGACAAGAGTCCAAACGCTTCCTTCCACTGTCTTAGAGGAAAATGGCATCGTCGTCCAGCCGGAGAACCGTCCTGAGAACGCTTTCCAAAAAGCCAGAACCACCTGGAAACAGTCCCTGGACTTGACAGGGTCTGCTGGCTTTCTTCATTCATTCCTTTATTCCTGCGTCGATTCAGTCAGCAGGTCTGTACTGAGCCCCAGCTTGACGATTAACCCCCTGGGTGGGGTATCGTGTGGAACCGGGGCCCCTTCCTCGGGGTTCTTGCTCTGTTACTATTGCCCCAGGTGTGGCCCACACCGCTTGCTGTCCACCGACGTGCGTGTCACTCCTGCCCCGTCAGAGCTGCTGCTGAGAGGCGGCTGTCCGGCCAGGACCTGCACTTCCCAGCCCACTGGGCAAGCAGGTGGGAGCGTGTGACTCGGTGGCCAGCCTTCGTTAGTGGGCTGTGGGCAGAAGGCACGTGGGGGCCCCGCTGCTGAGGAAGCACATGTCGACTGGCTTTGTTCTCTTCCTCCCTACGTGCTGGATGCAGAGGACTCCGGCATCCTGGGGGAGGGCAGGGCCACAAGGCAGGAGGAGCCTGGGCTCTTGAGTGACTACCTAGGAGCCCGCCCGCATTAGACGGCTAAGTGCACGAGAACCTCAAGAAACTTCACTCTGCCCACACGTCGTGTCTAGTGCACAGGGCCAGCCTCCTGAGTGGAACAGAGCATGCCACACAGGCCACGGGAGGGACGGAGGGGCACCGGTGTGGACATTTGCCAGCAATCAGAAAGCCCTTTGGGAATCTGACTCGAGGCTCTGGAGGCTCTTCCAGGAATGACGTGCGTCATTTGCATATGCGTCATTTGCATATGCATAATATCGTGCACGCTTGATCCAGGTCCTCTTGGGGGAGTAGCATCTACTTCCTCAACCTATTCACGGGCCCCTGTGAAAATCCTGCTGTAGATCTCTTAGCAGTCGAGAAGTTAACTGTTAGCCATCAACTAGCAGTCAGTTATTAGTTGAAAGCAACAGAAACCAACTCCAGCTGATAAGAAGAGAAAAGGAATTTATTAGAGGGCCCTGCTGGAGCTGATCACTGCTAACTAAGGGGGCTGGAGAGTCAGCCTCAGAAGTTCTGCGGACAGAGCTAGTAAATCCCACATGCGGCCCATGCACTGAGCCTTGCCCACCATTGCTGCTGCATCAGACGCTGCATGCAGCCCCGGCCGAGGCTGGGAACCCCGGCGAGCAAGCTCTGAGATGGGGGCCGGCATGAGGGCCAGTTCCCAGGGAGTGGGCTTGACTGAGCGTGAGGAGGAGGAAGCAGAATTGAGCAGAGGGGGCCCCTGAGCTGTGAGACAGTCCCAGCAAAGGACCTGGCCACCCTCCCGGGGAGCTTGGAGCTGGGATGGTCCTCCGGAGCTGTCCCGAGTCGGGGTGAGGGGCTGGGATTACACCCCCATGACGTCAGTCGTCAGACGTAGCTGCCACACAAAACCAGGACACGCCCCTGGGCCAGCTGTGTTCCCCTGCCGCGGCGGTCCCCAAAGGGAGCATGTCTGCTGGACATCCTCTCAGCACCCAGGGAGGTGAGTCGTTAGGGAAGGGGGATCTGGGCAGAGCGCCCCAGCGCCCACCTCTCCCCAGCCGCCCCTGTCAGAGAGAACCAGCCACGGTCCCTCTTTCCTGGGGCCACGAGCTCCCAACTTAAAGTCCAGGGCAGGCATGTCCGGCTGCTGGAGGCCAGGCCATGGGCCCACATCCCGGCTGCCTGGAATTCCGGCCTCCTCCCTCCAAACACAGAAAGACGGTGGCTCCCCGAACACAGACGGGGTGCTGGGTGGCCGCTAAGAATGACCAGTGGTCACTCCACGCATGGGTGAGCCAGTGGTCAGTCAGGGCCCGGCTGGAGACGGTCCAGGAGAGTTTAACAAAAGAAGACTCTTTACAAAGTGTGTCGGGGAAATCGCAGGATGGCGCAGGGCCCAGCCCTGGAGGGGGTGGGCAGGGTTACTAAAAACCCAAGATGGTAATGTCTGCAGAGGGTCAGCCAGCAGCAGCAGAGGCAGCTAACCCCCAGCGACCCAGCGGGGAGAGCCCTGGGGACGAACACCCTGCCCCTCTCCTCCCACCTTCCAGGTAAGGGAAAATCACCCACCCGACGACGTGCCCCAAACTCTCACAGTTAGGGCGAGCTAACATCTATTGACTTTTCCCTCCGTGTCAAGCATCTCGCCAACACCTGACACATCACGTCGTCCTCACACTAATTCTGACAATGACCCCGCTTTACTCTGTTTGTGGCGGGTGCCCCACCCTTAGTCCTCACCCTGACCTGACCCCGGAGCCACCACCTGCCTGCTGGGACTTGGGGTCAATGTCCTGAGCTGGCTTTGAGTCCATAAGGCAGGCGGGAGCTAAGGAACCAACCTCCTGCAGAGACAGTTCCCAATGACGATTACGGAAACGAGGGTATGAATACCTCAGCTCCCCCGCTGCCCTGGACACCTCTGAAGTGCGTGTTCTCCTTTTCTCCTAGAGTTTTCTCAGTGGGTTTGAGCTCCAACGACCCACATTGGTAACTGTCTTAACAACATTGCTGCATCGTCTCCTTCCGTCCTGGTCTCCCCTCCCCACTCCCTGTGTGTTCTTCCTGCGACCACCTCCCAAATAAACGCCTCACTCAAATCCTCATTGCAGGGTCTGCTTCGAGGAGAAACTAAGACGAAGGAGACCAGAGAGGTTAAGCAGTTCGCCCAAAGTCACACAGCCTCACTCAGGTTGAGAAGCCAGGGCTGCCTGCCTGGTCTCTCCTCGCCAGGACCTTGCTGAAGCTACAGGTCTTGGAGATGGTGGTATTCCCAAATTCAGAGACTCCCCAAGTTCTTGGACGTGTGCCTAGTGAACGTCAGGGTCCTGTCTTATGTGTGCCAGGAGCGGCACAGAGTTCGCTTCCAGGAATGCTCCAGATGGAGCCTGGCATTGCCTCCTGGCTGGTAGCCAGCCGCGTTCCTCCCGGGTGCTCGGAACGCAGGGCCTTCTGTTCCTGTGCACAAAACAGATGCGGGAGGAGGGTCTGCTCAGCGTCAGGGGAGTGGGCTCCAGCGCGGGGAGCGGTGACTCGGGGTGAGGGGGTGGTGCCTGGCGCTCTGCACTCAGCGCTGTGCTCCGTCCTCATGGCCGAGCCCACACCCACCACCACCACCAGCACCTTCCGAACTGTGGCTCTGAGCGCGTCACCGCCCGGCCCAAATCCCTGCCCAGTCCCCTGGAGTAACATCTTAAGTCCTTAACCCAGACCCCAAGCCCCGTGAGGCCTGGCCCCAGTCCCCTCGGCCGTCCGCCTCACCCTCCGCCTCGTTCTCCCCCATGGCCCTCACTCCCGGGACACGGGCAGGAGAGGCAGCCCGAGCAGCACAGCTGTGCGATGACACACAGACACCATGAGCCCGGGCCGGCACTGGCCTCAGGGGCTCACCCATCCACAGACTCGTCAGCAGCGGGGAAACTGAGGCACAGAGAGAGGCTTATGACTCGCCCCGGGTAACGTAGCTAAAGATTAGCTCAGCTGCATGCATGGTGGTTGTCATGTGACACTGCCCAGGTACCTCTCCCGTGTGTTCAGAGGGCTTTGGTCAAGCAGTCTGGCTGGGATGGGAGAGCGAGGACCATGTGAGACACGGGCAAGAGATGAAAATGGGGCTGGACGGGTGGTCTCCGTGGGCTTCCAGGAGGAGGTGGCATTTGAGTTGGGCTGGGAAGACAGGCAGAGGTTTAAATAAACAGGAAGGGACCCTGGAGCAGCAAGGACAGCAAGCATTTGCGGCGACACGAGCCAAGGAGGGAAGGTGACCAGTGCACCGGCCATTTGGCTGCGAGAGCGTGTGTTCAGCTCGGTGGGAGGAGCTCCGGAAAGGACATCAAGGTGATTTTTCCAAGCTGCCCGTTGGCAAGGCACAAGGGCCCGCTCACTGAGGGGGCTCATCTGGGCACCCATTTTTCGTTGCAACTTCCCGGGGCGTTTTGAGTAGAGTGTGAAATCATATTTATACAGAAGGGTGGAACTTTTCTGAGGAGCCATTTATCCCCCAAAATAGGTTCGCCAGGTTTGTGGGAGGTTGAGCCCACGAATCCCGTTTCACACAGCCCTGGGCTTCCTCGGCCCCGTGTTCCCGGCTGCCAGGGCGAGGCGGCTCTGTGAGAGCAGCCGTGCTCGGTTTCTTTTCTATTTTTGCGCCCTTGAACGTCTGGGCGCACATTTACCAAGTGGATGCATGTGTTGCATTTGGCAGTGGGTTGTAGGAAGGGGCTGGGAAGCCCTCGAGATATCTGGAGCTGGCGAGGAGATGTTCATTGGCTTATAACAAATTTGCATTCCTATACATCAGCTCCTCCGGGCTGGGCTTGAAAAGGAGGCTTATTCATCAACCAGGGTGGAATTTGGTCCCCGGGGTTGCTGGCTTCCATTCCTCTCTCTTGCCCATGTAATCAATCATGTAAATAGCAACTAATCTGTAAGGAACAATAGCATGGTGTCCTGCGTCTGTAGGGCTCTGGTACAGCCGGGCTCCGTGGGCAGGGAGGCAGGACATACAGTCTCATTACTATGGACTGAATTGTGTCCCCCTCCCCACTAATTCCGATGTGACCTCCTAACCCTCACTGCGATGCGCGATGCTATTTGCAGGTGGGGCCTTTGCGAAGTGATCAGGGTTAGATGAGGTCACAAAGGGGGGGATCCTCGTGATGGGATTAGTGGCTTTCATGGGTAGAGAGGAGGAGAGTTCACCCTGCACCATGTAAGGACACAGGAAGAAGGTGGCCATCTTCAAGCCAGGAAGAGTCCTCACCAGGAACTGACCCAGCCAGTGCCTTGATGTCGGATTTTCAGCCTCCAGAGCTGTGGGAAATAAAAGCCTGTTGTTTGAAGCCCCCCAGTCTGCACTGCTTTGGTACAGCCCCCTGAGCAGGACGGTAGCGCAGAGGATCAGGAGATGTCGCACCAGGCAGTAACCTGGGACAGAAACCCAGGCTGATGAGAAACCAGCGTCAGAGGTTCCACGGGAGAGCTGGGTGGAGAGACGAGGGGGAGGCAGGGCTCCCTCCCTTCTTCCTTCTCGTAAGAAAAGCCCTTCCCAAAGCTTTGGGAGGACACACGGCCACCAAGCTGGAGATTCCACTTCCCTGCCTCCCCTTCGGCCGGGCAGGTCACGTGACTGCATTCTCACCAGGAGGGTGTGCAATCCCCGTCACTTCCTTCACATCCGCTCTTCCCTGCCCTGGCTGGAGCACTGATGTGGTGCTGGTGGGTCAGCTTCCATCTTAGGGGCAAGAAGCTCCCCGGCAGGTGACAGAGAAGGAGGGTGACTGCAGGAACCTGGGTCCCGCAGCCTAGATTACCCGCCCCTGAGAGAGAAACAGGGCCCGCTGCTGTGAGCCACCGTCCACAGGGGTCTATTTGTTGTAGCAGCTGAGCCTGAACCTGACTGACCCATGGGCTGAACTGGAAATTCACCCCCTGGAGAACTGTCTTCTTACCTTGAACGGATTTTCTTTTTACGTTGGGAGGAAGTTTGCTGTGCAATCAGTGGCTTGATACAAAGGCAAGTGAGGTAGGCTTTATTTACTCAGAGCTGAGGCCCGTGGGGTTACGCTTCTACGCACACATCTGCTGAGACATGCTCGTTCCTTTAGAGAAGCGTGGAGCAAGTGGCTTATCCATCAGCCTGGGTGCCTCAGTGATCTCAACGTCCCAGCAACCCACAAGGAGCGTGACACATGAGCAGTAATCAAACTTCTGTCTTTTTAAGCCACTGAGATTTGAGGGTTGGTTTTTGTTTATTTTTTTTAACCTTTTATTTGATATTGGAGTATAGTTGATTAACAATGTTGTTTTAGTTTCAGGCGTACAGCAAAGTGATTCAGTTATACATATACATGTATCTATTCTTTTTCAAATTCTTTTCCCATTTAGGTGGTTACGCATAATATTGAGCAGAGCTCCCTGTGCTGTACAGTAGGTCTTTGTCGGTTATCTTTTTTTTTTTTGCTCTAGCAGAACCTCAACCATACTAACTGACGCACTGGCTGTGTGACCTTAAGTGACTTCCTCAGCCTCTCTGAGCCTCAGTTTCTTCACCCTCAGTACCAGGGGAACGTGAAGATGATGTTTCCCACCTAATTCAGTCTGTGGACAGATTAAGGAAAAACTGTATCTATAATAGTGCTTCGCAGAGACCCTGGTATTGGCTGGTCTGAATCAATTCTTCTGATTCTTGCCAGTTCTGATTGATCTGCACTCTGTCCTCCTCCTCATGGCCCCCAACCCAGACTTTCCCTTCTCCACCCTTCCTTCTAACTTGATCTTACTCCCAGACTGTTCAAGTTGGCTGAGGCCCCTGGGGTTTGACGTGTGCTGTTTGACACCCAGGTGACATGTTACAAACTCCAGGAACCTCTGTCAGGAAGGCAAGGCAGCAGTGCTAGTTAGTTTCTCGGAGGCTGTAGGGTTTTTTAATTCTTTGAGTCCACCGTTTCCATTAGCTGAACTTTTATAGCTTGGAAAGAAGACGGAAAATGGTACACACTTCCAAGAATCCTTGAGGCCAGTTCCACGGCGTACAGGGCTCGTTAAGCAGGCACCTACGTCCAAGTTTGGGACCCGGGGACTTTAAAAGTCCCGTGGAGAGCTGGGCATTCTCCCCAAGAGCAGATCCAGGGTTTGCTCCTGGGCCATCTGGTATGGCGGGACGGCAAAGGACACAGTCTCTGGGGCCAGCGGCCTGAGTCCCAGCCGTGGCTCTGCCACTAGCTACCTGGTTCCTTACCCCTCTCTGAGTCTTAGTTTTCCTTTCTGTAAAATGGGATCATAAGAGTATCTTCTTCAGAGGGTTGCTCTTTGCTGAAAGCAGTTAATCCACGGAAAGTATTTAGAAACCACGACTGGCGTAAAGCGCAAGCTCAGAAAATTAATTCGAGCTGCTGTTGTTAATATTATTTTTTCCAGTTTGGATGTGGACTAGCCTGCCTTTCCCCCACCTGCTTTCTCCTCCTGGAGGGCCTGTCTTGTCCATCCAATATTCTCAGCCACGGTTTCTGACACCCGGACAAGGTGGAATCCCCTGTGGGGCAAGACACAAAGAACTTCCTAGAAAGAACTGTTGACGTTCCGGAATTGCTGAAATACGCAAATGATTCCTTCCTTGCTTTGTACATCAGACCCGATTTCTACATTTTCTAAATTAGGCCTCATTTGTAGATGATTTATTTCTTGTTTTAAAAATTAGACCTGATCTATTATCCCTCTCATAGCATCATTCCCACTTGTGTGTTCTGATATGCTTCCTTTTTAACGGTATAGAACATTTTGTTAAAAAAAATATGCCGAGGGCTTCCCTGGTGGCGCAGTGGTTGAGAGTCCGCCTGCCGATGCAGGGGACGCGAGATCGTGCCCCGGTCCGGGAAGATCCCACGTGCCGCGGAGCGGCTGGGCCCGTGAGCCATGGCCGCTGAGCCTGCGCGTCCGGAGCCTGTGCTCCGCGGCGGGAGAGGCCACAGCGGTGAGAGGCCCGCGTACCGCAAAGAAAAAAACCAAAATGCCGATAAAACAAGTGAAGAAAAATTAGAAAATACAAATAAGTAAAAATAAGAAAATGAGAATCACTACCGACGCCGCAGCCGAGCGGGAACCACTGCTGACCTGTGGGTACATGTGCTTCTGCACAGAGACTCTCAGTAGAATTACACGGGTAACTTCTGTTTCTAAGACACTATCCCTTTGACCCTCACGCTCATTCAAAATGGAAAAATCCATTTCGCTCATTTTCCAGGTAAGTCACTGGGGCTCAGGATGTTTAAAGACCTTCTTGCCATCACACAGGAAAAGGTGAGGTGCACAGCCACCCCGGGGCTTAGGGTGCTGGAGGTGGGGCAGCGAGAGGAGGAGGGAGCTGACAAGAAGCTGGTCTCTCCGGAGCGTGGGCTGCATCCCAGAGGTGATCCCCACCCCCACCCCGAGTCAGTCGTTGGCCCAGGTCTTGGGGCTGGGCGGGCGCATAGCTTCCCAGTCCAGGGGCTCCCACTGGGCCAAGGGCACTTCTGCAGAGAAGGGGCGCAGGCTGGTGAGGGGGATGTGGGCGGGGTACCCGCTGCATGCCGTCTGCCGCCTGGGTCGGTCATTCTTTTTCTGTTCATCTCGTCCCCTCTCCCAGCCTCCTTGCCCTGGTCCCGCTCTGGGGAGCCAGTGAGCTCCTCGGGCCTCTGGCTTCCAGCTGGGTTTGGCCAGTGAGAGGGAGCTGAGGGAGGCAAGAGGGTGAAGTCTGACATTCTCCGTCCTAGCTCCCTCCGTGCAGGGCGAACAGGTGGCTGCATCCCTCCCCAAAGGCTTCAGCAACCTTGAGACAGCCTTCCCCTCCCTCCCTCCCCTGCAGTTCCTGTCTCCACTTCCTGTCCCCCGCCCCATGGCTGGGGGTGGGGAAGGCTCCCCGGTTCTAGCCTCAGGGCACTTGGTAGTTTCCGTGGACCCTGCCCCTTATCAACCTCTCTGCAGTTACCCAGGCCAATGTGCTGTCTCTGTCCTGTCAGGGCCTGAATGGCGCGAGGGCTTGTGGTTCAGCGGGGAGATGGTCGGATGCAGAAATAGGTGCCCGGATGGGCCCAGGGCCTCCTGCCGACAAAGAAACTGGAGCAACCCAAGGATTCCAGGGGTCCGGCTTAGAGGACACTGGGAACACTGCGGAAAGGGATGCCCCCAAAGAGAAGTACCATGAGCCCCTTAGAGTCACCCCCCTAAGAAGGGAGATGCTTTAATTCACTTGGGTCAGGGCTTCTCCAGGGCCAGGCCCTCTGGGAACAGGTAGGGGTGTCTGCTTCCCTAACGAAGGGTTCATTCCAGGCCAGGCAGAGAGTCAGGAGGCAAAGAAGCAAACCAACGAGACCACTACCGACTGTGACAGCTGCCCTGAAGGGGACATACAGAGTGGCCGCATCCGAGGTCAGCGCTCGCCGAAGTGTGGCAGGTCCACAGATGACATGAGGCAGCACCCGATCACAGCACAGAATCAAACCAACCCACACACTGAAAAGCCCATTTCCTTCCCCAGAAGAGAGGGCTTCTTCCACGCCTTGTGACTGAGTCTAGGAGGGAGCCCCATTCAGTGCCCAGAAGCTCTCTGACCAGCAGCAAACACTGGGCCCGCGACGCCACCCCTTCTAACCAAGGGAGAGCAGGACGGAGGTGGCCACTGGCCTGCACTGAACAGAACTGTTTTCGTTTTCAGTTTCTATCTGCATGGTTACTTTCTATTTCTGTGCAGTGATACTGGCTTTCTATTTCCAGTAGAGATACAGACTTTCCTTTTAAAATAAATGCATAAAAGGCAAAGGAGGGGTCTAGTTAAATAGGCTAAGTAAGAATTCAGGTCGGGAGGGAGGCGTGGCGAGATCACGATTTCCGACATTCTAGAATTCTACGGTCTAAAGCAGCAGTTCTCAGAGAGGGGCGCCCGGCCAGCAGCATTGCCTCCCCTGGGAGCCTGTGAGAAACTCGACGTCTCAGACCCCAAGCGCAGCCCTGCGGAGTGAGAACCCCTGCCCCGCCGCGGGCCCAGCCAAATGCCTTCGACCACACCCGCTGGGGGACTCTGATGCTCGCCCAGATGGGGGAGCCACCGAGCGCACCCCGCAGCCACGGCTGTGCTGATCCTGAGACTGAGTAGAAACTACTCAGAAGCCAAAAGGGTGAAGCCGGCTCCCGGGGCGCGGCCTGGCAAAGGGCCCCGGCTACGCCGCTGAGACCTTGCAGCTTTCGGCCCTCAGTTTACTCAAGACGGACGTTTAGGACGTGCCAAACGGATTCATGACGCCCTCCTCCTTCATGCTCTACTCAAAGCCGGCTTTCTGAAACGCTGAGCACTTACCTGGCGCTGGCCCCCTGCAGGTGACGAGGTGAGGGGGAAACGATTACCACGCGGCAGGGCCTCCCGACTTCTGTGACTGTGACACGCCCTCGCCCACCGAAGACAGACATTTTTATACTCAGAACCCAAAGCAGAGGCTCACGAGGCAACACTGAAGCTCCCCGACGGCCGTGCGCTTTGGTCCTTTTTATCCTCGTTCATTTTTTTGTTTGTTTTTAATGCTGGTCTTGATGCACTAAATTGATACAGATCAGGGATTGGTAAACTTTTCCTTAAAGGGCCAGATAGTAATAAAGATTTTACACTTCTTAGTCACGTGGTTTCTGCTGCAACTTCTCAAATCTGCCGTTGCGGCAGCTTCAATGAAATGTTACCTAACGGCCCCGTGACTGAGCTGGGCTTTACTGTGGGATGTGCAACCCTGTCTCCTCCTGCGCCCAAGCGTTCCTTCCCCCGGGGGCCGGGGGAGCTGCTATCGGTGGCTCACAGCTTGAGGCCTTCCCAGAACGTGCCCTCAGCTGAAGGGAACAGCCCACGTCGAGGGACTGGTCAAGCCTCGGGTGCAGGACAGCTCCTCCCAGGATGGCCCAAGGCCACTGGGACCACAGCCGTGCAGCCCACGCCCCCCAAACCCATGCAGTGCTTCGCCCCCCTGCCAATGCCCAACACAGGCATATTGTCAGAGCTCTCGAGAAAAACCTTCCGCGTCTCACGGCTTATTTCCCAGGGAACCCATGGCCCATTGAAAGGTGCAGCCAGCTATGAGAGAACCACTGAATGAAGGCCACTTCTTCGACTCAGGAGGCGGCCACCAAGGTCCATGACTTGAGGACAAAATCTGGGCAGCCCATGTCAGTCCCTCCCTCCCACACAGAGGCTGAAAGCTCTTCTGCAAACCCAGGTGGTGGAGATGCCGGCGGGGCTCTGGGAGGGACGGTGCTGCTGGGCACGAGGCTCCTTGCATTAGCTCCTGACTTCAACGTGTGGCAACTTTTACTGGGCAGGGGCCTACTTATTCATCCCCCAGATAAACCCCTGGAGCAACTCAGTCCGTACCTCCCCCCACCTCTCCGTCAGCTGAGAGAAGAGAAATATATACCTTTTAAGTCCCAAACACCTCAAGAAGTACAGACTGGGCAGAAGAGATGCACCTGGGCTGTGCCGTCCCACCTAAACCAGCCCTTGAGGGAAGTGGAAAAACAAGAGGGGGATGGTTCAGTGACGGAATACCTGCTGTACACTGACACAGGGACAGAGGAAGACAGAGAAATCACAGCAAACAATCATGAGAAGAGAGGACCGACAGGCAAATGGATAAACCAATCGTGGTACGTCCATACAATGCAATGCGATTGAAAATAAATAAATAAAAATAAATAAAACCAGTGGTGCTGGCAACACAGATGAACCTCTGAGATATTACGCTGAGTGAAAGAAGTCAGATGTGGAAGAATGCATGTGGGCTGGTTTCATTTGGGTTAAGTTCTTGAACAGCCTAAACGAATCAATAGGGACACGTAGCAGGCTGCTCGGGGCCAGGGAGGAGGGCTGTCAACCAACAGGGAAGGAGCTCAGGAAGCCCTGAGGGTGACAGATGCTCTGTGTCTTGATCTTGACAGTGGTTACATGACTGCACACCATCGCCAGACTCAGCAAACTGCACTCTCAATGTGGGCGACTCTTACAGGCATTTTAAGAGGTGGAAACCAAATGCTCTCCCCTTGAGTATAGGCCAGACTTAGTGACTCAGTTCTAACAAGTAGAATAAGTGGAAATGACGGTGTGACTTCAAAGACCTGGTCATTAAAGACACTGCGCCTTCTATTTTGGTCTCTCTTGGCTAATTCCCTCTGGGGGAGCCAGCTGCTTTGCTGTGAGCATGCTCCAATGGCCCATGGAGGGGCCCTCGAGGTGAAGCACCGGGGCCTCCCACCAGCAGCCACACCAGGGAGCGGCTCCTCCCAGCCCCGGCTGAACTTTCAGATGAGACGGCAGCCTCTGCCACATTCCAACTGCGTCCCCACAAAACACCAAGTTCCTGACCCTCAGACACGATGAGATAATAAGCGTTTGTCGTTTTAGGCCACCGAGTTTGAGGCGATTTGTCACACAATCAGAGGTGAGGAGTCAGACAGAAATGCTGTCTCCTCACTGCTGACCTGTCAGCAACCTGCCACATGGTCGGCATTCAAATTAACAATATTGGATGAATGAATGAATGAGTACATGAATTCAACAATAGAGAATGTAAGGACTCTCTTGGAATAGTATACGATATCCCTAAGGGAAATAAAGGAGCATTTGCTGCGGACCAACTACGTGCAGACGTTTCCCCACATTCGTTCACGAACCCTCACCAACAAGCCCCTGAGATGAACAGCTGCAGTCAGGCTTGGTTTGCAGATGTGGGATCTGAGGCTCTTGCTCACACCTCTCTGGCGCTTACGGGAGCCCCCCTCTGAGGGCACAGCCTCCCTCATTATCAACATGCCCACCCGAGTGGTACATTTGTTACAACGGATGACCCTGCAATGACACATCATCACTGACCGGAGTCCGTGGCTAACATTATACTTCACTCTGGGCCCCTGGCATGGACTTCCCTCATCCCTGGAGTCCTCAGTTCCTGGAAATGTCTCCTTGTTACAGAAGCATAACTGATGTTTGCTAAACTGAATGTGAAGAGGGAAGAGAAGTGGTAGAGGGAAGAAGCGAAACGCAGATACGAAAAGTCAGCTTTCAGAAGAGGACACCAAGGCGAGGAGAGATTACATGACTCAGACGCAAACCATGGGCTGGTCGTGACCCAACTAGACCGAGCTTGAGAAACGGGAGACGAGCAACTTCTCAGCGACAGGGCTCCCCTATTTGTCACTGTCATTGTGTCATTTCACTTTACTTTTTAACTGATTGCAAAGCAATATATGGCTTTGGTTTGTAGAAACTGGAAACTACAAAGGCGCCTAAAAATTTCACATAATGTACCTTTTCCCTTATCCAGTAAGAAATCAACTGTATGTCTGGTGTACATTCTTCTGATCACATATACCATTTTTATGCAATAAAAATGTAGATCACGTGATGCATATTATATGAAGGGTTTCTCAACCTTGGCACGATCGTCATTTGGGCCGCATAATTACGTGCTGTGAGGGGTTGCCCTACGCCTTGCAGGATGTCTCGTGACACCCTGCTGCCCACACACGCCAGTAGCACACCCAAGTCTGAACAACCGGGAAAGTCTCCAGATATTGCCAAACGGCCTTGGACGTTCTGCTACATAGGAACCTTCTTGTTTCACCTCCTCAGATGCCGTAGGTATTTTTCCAGGCCATAAACATCTTCTAATATAGAATTTTTCAGTAGATGCCTGGATTGTATCTAATCAACGGGCCATATGCTATTGACCAGCACTCCTGAGGGGCATCCCTGCAGTTTCCACTTTTACTCAGCTTGTGTTCAAAGCCCCGAGCATCACTTTTCACCTCCACTGCAGATTCTCAAGCTCAGCGCCGTGTTTGGTCCAAAAAAAAAATTTTTTTTGTCTTTGTTCTGCAGAAAGTGCCCCGGGAAGTCTGGGTCTGTGGCTTCTGTGAGGAACTCTCTGGCAGGAGGAACTGCTTTCAAAGACTTGGCAAGCACGGCCTTCACCTTGCTGTGGATTTCCTGTGACGAGCTGGGGCCCTGAGATGCTAAACAATAGAGCCTCGGTGGCACGACCTCTTCCCTCGCTGCTGGAAATCACTACAAAAAGCTCAACCCCGCTTTTGCAACCAAGTTGTTCAGAACTAATTTCAAACTTTTAATTAAGCCAGCATCTAAAATGGCAGCCGCAGGCTGTTCCGACTTCCTCTGGATAGTTAATTACGGAGCAACTGGTCGACCTGGCCAGTGGATTGGATGAAATGCCTCAAACAGGTCTCCCTGGGGGTGTAACAGCAAGGCGCCTGGACTGGGGGTCAGAAAACCTGGGTTGCTGGTCCTGCCGTGTGGACTTCGGATGCTCACAGAACCTGCGTGGGCCTCAGTTTCCTCATCTGTAAAATGGGAATGATGACACCTCCCTTAGCAGACTCTCAGAGATCTTGGGAAGGTTCCATGAGTTTCTGTATCTGTAGGTGCTTTGCAAAGTGTCACACCTTATAAAAATGTAAACTGGCAGGAATCTTATGTCAGGAGCAGGCTTTCTAAGTATGAGGCTCTGTCCTCAATTACATACTGTTTCCCTCAGGATTTAGAGCAGGAAAGAGAAGGCGTTCTAAAAAGTCAGAGGATACATGCACCCCAATGTTCACTGCAGCACTGTTTGAAACAGCAAAGCCATGGAAGCAACCTAAGTGTCCATCGATAGAGGAATGGATACAGAAGATGTGGTACAGATACACAATGGAATATTACTCAGCCATTAAAAAGAATGAAATAATGCCATTTGCAGCAATGTGGATGGACCCAGAGATTGTCATACTGAGTGAAGTAAGTTGGACAAAGAGAAATATTGTATGATATGGCTTATACGCCGAAACTGAAAAGAAATGATACAGATGAACTTATTTACAAAACA
This sequence comes from Aethalodelphis obliquidens, assembly GCF_003676395.1. NCBI lineage: Eukaryota > Metazoa > Chordata > Mammalia > Artiodactyla > Delphinidae > Aethalodelphis > Aethalodelphis obliquidens. The sequence continues at coordinate 2,826,962 of NW_020837964.1, read as the reverse complement.
GAAACAGACTCACAGACTTAGAGAATGAACTTATGGCTACTGGGGGGAAGGGTGGAGGGGGTAGGGATAGTTAGGGAGTTTGGGATTGACATGTACACACTGCTATATTTAAAATGGATAACCAATAAGGACCTACTGTATAGCACAGGGAACTCTGTTCAAATGTTATGTAACAACCTAAATGGGAAAAGAATTTGAAAAAGAATGGATACATGTATATGTATAACCAAATGACTCTGCTGTACACCTGAAACTATCACAACATTGTTAATCAACTATACTCCAACATAAAATAAAAAGTTTAAAAAAACAAAAATTCTGCTCTTTGAAATACATTGTTAAGAAAATAAAAAGAAAAGGCACAGATTAGGAAGAAAAAATAATGTCAGATAACAACAAGTGTTAGCAAAGATGTGGAGAAGGTGGAACGCTTGTATACTGCTGGTGGGAGTGGAAAATGGTCCAGCTGCTGGAAAATCATCTGGTGGGTCCTCAAACAATGAACTGTAGAGCTACCATATGACCCAGCAGTTCCATTCAGAGACCTGAAAACATACGCCCACACAAACACTTGTACACAAACGATTATAGCAGCATTATCCTCTAGAGCCAAAAAATGGAAACGACTCATATGTCCATCGAAAAAGGGAAATGGATAAAGTGTGGCCCATGCACACAATGGAGTATTTTCAGTCATAAAAGGGAATGCAGCACTGACATCCACTACAATGTGGGTGCATCTTGGAAACACAACGCTGAGCGAAAGAGGTCAGACACAAAATGCCACATTGTATGATTCCATTTGTATGGAATGTCCAAGACAGACAAATCCACAGAGACCGAAAGTAGATGAGTGGTTGACTGGGCTGGGGGAACAGGGAGATAGGAAAATGGTTGCTGAAGGGTACAGGATTTCTTTCTGGGGTGATGAAATGTGCTAAATTGCCTGTCATGACGCTTGCACACATCTCTATAAAGCAGCAATGTTGAAGAAACTTGGGTGATACACAAAATCACGCTAATTTTATTTTTGACTCTCAAGTAAAGTGGGGACAGCAACAGCTTGTGCTTTTGTGTATGATTCAGCTTGGTATTTCCTGTTGCCAGCATGGGGGGTACCGTGCTGTAGATGCTCAGAAAATAAAGGCCGTCAAATGAGAGAATGAACAAGTGCATGAACATATGACGGAAGTTCTGCTGTACGTGGCTTATTTAATGATCACGTACGTATCTTGATAATAATATGACACTAGCATTTTCAGTCCTTTCCTTCACTGAATGTGATTCCACTTAGGAACTTTGTTTTGCCTATTTAGAGCTCACTAATTTACCCAAAAGTCAATAATAAAAATAATTTATTTCCATATTTATTTATTCATTCATTTGCTACAGGCTAGAGCACTTCCCTTGTACTAAGACATCTGATCCACACAGAGCAACCTCGTTAGGTAGGTCCTATTATTATTTCCATTTTATAAATGAAGAAACAGAGGGCCTCGTTTGCTCTAGAGATACAATGGCCTGAGACGTAACTGTATACAAGGTTATTCACTGCAGCACCGGGGTAGCAAAAGGTTGGAAACTAAATGTCCACCAAGTGGGCGCTGTTTAAATAAATTATGGTACATACTTGGAGTAGAATATGCTTTACCTGTTCAAAAGAGAATGAGGCAGATATTTATATGCTGATATGGAAGTATCTCCAAGATATATTATGTGAAAAAAAAAAAAACAAGAGAGAGAACAGCGTGTGTCATATGCTATGATGGATTTTCTGGTATACGTTCTGATTACATCTGGAAGGACACTGTGGTAAGAGCGGGTGCTTCCAAAAGGGGATCTGAGAGGCCGGGTGTATCGTCAGGAGAGGCGTGCATATGCGGCAGTAACAAACGGACCCTAAATCTAAGTGCCTTAAATAATGGAGGCTTGTTTTCCATCCATACAAGATTGTCATAGACAATAGGGCTTCTCTGCTCGTAAATCGCTCAAGGACGGAAGCCGATGGAGTATCCACCAACTCAAAGAGAGCTCTGGAGGTCCAGAGCTGACAACGAGCTCCAGCGCAGAAGTAACATACGTCACTTCTGCTCACAAGTCCTCGGTCAGCACTTGCCACAGGGGGGCCGGGAAATGCAAACCTATGTGTCTGGAGGTGGAGAGCCTCTGAGCTGCAAGAAAGCCTACACCCTGGGGAAAGACGCTGGCGGGAGGATGACTTTCCTGCACGAACCCTTTTAAACGTCTGAACGTTTTCCTCGGGCATACAACTGCCCAGCCACGAACTGAAATGTTTAAAAAGTGTCTCCAGGAGAGTTAAGTAACAGGCAAGGTGAGCTAAGTCCCAGGTAAACCGCAGAGACCACAGATCTCGTCAGCTGAGAGGAGGAGGGATCACTGCAGGCCATTTGACTCTCCACGTGCATTTAAGGGGCACCTACTGTGCGCCAGGTGTAGGCTCTGCAATGCAAAAGCGCAGTTAGGTAAGACCTGGCCCATCCCTCCAGGAGTTCAGAGCTGACTGGAGGAAAGCTGGGACACTTGGGTTCAAGTCCAGTCTCTCTCTGGGTATCCTCATTTGCCTCACCTGTAAAATGGGCCTCCTACAGTAACCTACTGTAGAAGGTTCCACCAATGTGGCCGAGGATGGAGTGAACTGGGGTCTGTTGGCCCATGAGGCACCTCACACACGTGGAAACCAGGCGTGTATCCCCACTTTTGCCTGGGATGTTTGTGACAGGATGAAGAGCTGCGCCGGGGAGACCTCCATCCTCTCATTATTTTCCTCCTCCCTCTTAGTTCCTTCTTTCTGCTAATGGGCCGGCTCTCTGGGGCTCATCAGACCACTTTTCATTCTGTTAAACTGCATCATTTTTGATCTCCCCACTCAACAAATCCACACAAACCATGTTAGATGTTATTTGTGGGGAATAATCTGTTTAGTATCTTATCGAAACTTTGAAAGCTGTGATTCCATTCAGATGGGGGCATTTTCGGGCTGCAGAGGGGGAGGGAAAAAAGAATGTCAGAATGCTGGGATTATCAAGATTTGGATTAGCAAGCAATTTCCTGAGTTCCCCAACTTCATACACGAGGTCAGAGAGGTCTGTTCTGAATGGAACCCATTAATCTCCCTGTTGTTAGCGAGGAAACGTTGGAAAGTGCAGGTGTTAACAGTCTCCGTGTTATTTTTGGGAGAATGTGAATCGAACACTCGCAGGAAGTGTACTATTCCCTCACCGGCATCCTGGAGTATTATTTTAGGCGGCAGAACTGAGGCTGGCGAGCAGAAGCCAGCTTTCAACACACCTTTAAGGCAAGAAGGGGACTTCACGGGCAAGACTTCTGCTGCAAAGTTGGGGAAAATTAAAATAATCAATGTGTTCTCCAAGGCTGCTCAAAAAGGTCACCCGCAGACCTCCTCAGGACAGCAACACCAATGCCCTCGGCCACTAGCCCATCTGACTCAGTGGAGTATGTGGACCCGTCCTAGTCCTATGGAACAGACAGGCTAACCTGAATACCACCAGCCAGCAGACACGGACGGACGGACACACACACACACACACACACACACACATCAACTGAGCACGCAACCTCTGCCTATAAGGGCTGCTTCCCCTGTAACTTGAGGAGTTTATTCTTTAAATCTAGATAAAAATTCTCAATTACAAAATAAAATCAGAGTATATTTGACCATCCTGAAAGGTTCTGCTGGGAATGCAATGGAATTTTCTCTCTTGGACCCTCCAAGTGCACAGCAATTTGGAGTAAATGTCAACAGCAAAAGCCCTAAAGCCCAACTGTCAGGCTTCATGGCTTCCTAGGTGGGGGTTCTTGGGCAGATTTCTTAACTTCTCTGTGCCTCAGTTTCTCCTGCGGGTTCAGATCCAGACCGCCGCAACAAAGCAAATATTGCAGTGAAGTGAGTTACACGGAATTCTTTTATTTCCCAGTGCATATAAAAGTGATATCGGACACCTGAAACCACTATCCCATTGTAAATCAACTATGCTTCGATAAAAGAGTTATGCTCACACTACACTGTAGTCTGCTGAGCGTGCAAGGGCATTACATCTAATAAAAAATCATGTACATACCTTAATTAAAAACACTTTACTGTTAAAAAATGCTATAACGTCAAAGTAACATCAAAGATCACTAATCACAGATCACCATAACAAATATAACACTAATTTCAATAATAATAATAAAAAGTTTGAGATACGGCGAGAACTACCAAACTGCGATACAGAGCCACGAAGCGAGCAAATGCTGTTGGGAAGATGCTGCTGAGAGATCTGCTTGACTCAGGGTTGCCACAACCTTCACTGTACACAAGATACCTGCAATGCGCGATGAAGCGAAACAGTCAAATGAGGCACGCCTGTAATCACCTGAACAGTGCTTGGCGCCTGGGAGGTTGACGTGAGTTGGTTATGAGGATGACGGTGGCGATGATGGTGGTGTTGATGATGATTTTATCCTAGTACATGTGGATGGCTATGACAGAATACCTTAGACTGGGTGGCTTACAGACATTTTCTTACAGTTCTGGAGGCTGGGACGTCCAAGATCGAGGTGCTGGCAGACTGGGTGTCTGCTGACTCCACTTCCTGGTGCACAGAAGGACATCTTCTTGCTGTGCCCTCGCACGGTGGAAGAGGCAAGGCATCTCCCCTGAGTCTCTTTTATAAGGGCACTAACCCCACTCAGGAGAGCTCCACCTTCATGACCTCATCACCCCAAAGGCCCCACCTCCTAATAACCATCCCACTGGGGATTAAGTTTCAATGTACGCACTTGGGGGCAGGGGCGGGACACAAATATTCAGTCTATAGCGATGATGATGGTGGGCATGGTGGCTCCGTGTGTTTAAATGTATGATACATGCAGGCCTTGGAGTCCAGGAATATGTACGGGGGCGGGTACTCATGAAGTAGTGCTTATGTACTGAGACTACTAATTAGGGAGATCACTTGTGGTTAGCTGTCAACCAGCAAGCCCCACTGAGTGGATCCAAATATCTCCCGGGGCTTGATTAGGACCTGGGAACACTTGGTTAAAGAGTCTGTGGTCATTTCTAAGGACAAGGGACTCCAGCCCCTTCCTGAGGAACACAGGCTCCACTGTGTAGATTTCTCTGGGAAAACCAGATTGACAGTGCCTTTCCCATGCATGAGAAGACTGTCTGTGCAAAGACAGGGGAAGAAGCAAAGAGCCCTTCGGTCTCACAATAACCTGCGAAACGGATGCTCATCTTGCTGTGTCACAGGTGAGGAAACAAAGTCGTGGATAGACGACACACGGGTGTAAGTGGCGAGGCCAGGGTTTGAACCCGTCTACGAAAACCTCATCTCAAGGCCTCCACGGTGGAGTTAAATCACACCAAGGGACAGTGTGTGTCATTCTGCTGTGTGTAGTGGCCGCCAACTCCAGAATCAGCATTCTTAACCTTTCTGCCACGGAGTCTCAGACCTTTGCTCACCAGGTGTTTCTCTGGGCAGATGTTACAGCGCAGATCCTTTGCCGTGACCCTGCAGATGTGCTCAGCTTGGGGATCCGGGTATGGCTTGGGGCTCTGCATTGCATTGAGCACCCCAGGTGAGCGGACTGCAGGACCACTGCCCTTGGAGAAATGCGGATCTCTACTCCGCTGCCTTTGGTTCTCAGCCGCAATCTGGATTTTCCAAAACGGCAGGCCAACAGGACCGACCCTTTCAACTTGGCATGGTTGAGACCCTTGATGTCCAACAGGGTGGAAGGCAGAGGAAGGGCTGGCTCAGGAGCCAGAAGACGGAAACCCAAGGCAGGCTCCACCGCTTCTCAGCCGGAACCTCACTTTGGGCCTGGGTCTCTTCGCCGGTAAGATGGGTGCAATGGTCCTTGCACAGTTGGCACCCAGGGAGACGATGCCTCTGTAACACAGTGCCACGTGTCCACCACTAGTGACTCATTCCTAGAACCCGCAGCCCCTTCTTCCCATCCACACCAGAGAGCACTCCCCAAGGGGCACGCGTGGCGTTCTCCGAGGAGGGTAACTCAGCAGGCGGGGACATTTGTCAGTCCCACCCCATCCAAGCCCGTTGGAACCAGCAGCTTTCCCCACGGAAGAGGCTCTAATTACCTCACACAAGGAGGCAAATGGGAGATAAAATTACCAGCAACTCGAATCATAAATACTTTCCCTTTTAACGTTTTTACGATACTCCCTCTTTTCAGATGCAATAATTTACCCTAATGTGTTCCTCCCGCTGTGTTCTCTACTCATCTGACATCTGTTTAAATGTCGGGACGGCGGGATGAGAGTAAATCACATTATACTGATTATATGTGTTTCATTCTACTGTGTGCTGCTGAAGCCACATCGGCTTCACTTGCCAACATGAGGACCGAAAACGCCGAACGCTGCCCTTTGCGTTATCTTGATGAAGAGGACATAAATTTTAACTCCAGCAAATGGAAAAGTACCAAAATGCCATCGAGTTGGCCTGGCCGCTTTTTAAGGAGCTGGAATGGAACGTATTTGTCTTGTCCCGTTCACCCGGGGAGCCATGAATCAGTGTCTAGTGGACCCGCCACTAAACGCTTAACCAGAAAGCTTCGGGAGGACACAGGGAGAGAAATGCTACTTGTTTTCTAGGATCACATTGTATGGGAAAGTTTCCCAAAAGGAATTTTGTTGAGGTCCGATGTCATGTAAAGAGATAGACGACGTCTCCATTGGGATTAGCCTCCAGAGAGTAAGACAAAAGAAACAAACAAAAATAAGTAATGGATGGTGGCTCAAACACACCATATTTGATCCTTTAGCATAAAAGAAGATATGAGGGGTATTCCAGGGCCGGCACGGTGCTTCCATGAGTTTAACAGGGGACAAGACTCCTTTCAGCCTCCCTACAGTGTGGCCCTCCTCCTCATTTTATGGCTGCCTGAGCTCCGGCAATCACATCCGAGTTTCTGATAGCAGGATGGAAGAAGGAGAGGAGAAAGTCTATGCCTTCCTTCTTTCTACAAACAGACTTTATTTTTTAGAACAATGTTTAGATCTATAGAGAAATTGTGAATATAACAGAGTCCCCATATCCTCTACCCCCAGTTTCCCATATTATTAACATCTTACATTAGTAAGGCACATTTGTTATAATTAATGAGTCAATATTGATACATTATCATTAGTGAAAGTCCATACTTTATTCAGATTTCCCTAGTTTTTCCCTGACGTCCTTCTTCTGTCCTAGGCTTCCATCCGGGGTCCTTACACTTTACACTTAGCCATCACGTCCCCTTAGGCTCCTCTTGGCCATGACAAACAGTTCACGCCCTTCTCTTTTAAGGAGATTTCCCACAGGTACCATGTGACACGTCCTCTCACTTCTCACTGCCAGAACTCAGTCCTTCGGCCACGCAGAGCTGCGAGAGAGGCTGGGAGGTGAGTCTTTATTCCCGGCACCACGTGGGCAGCAGAGCACTGAGGAAGACGTGGAGCATGGATACTGCTGACAATTAACAGTTCCCGCCACAGAAGGGTCTCAGGAGACCACGCTGGTCGGCCTTCTCCTTCAGGCCGATGTGCTCCTACCAGCCCCAGCTGGCGGGGTGACCACAGTCCAGGAAAGGCAAGCGATTACCCTGAAGTCACACAGCCAGGGCCTGGGGAGGAGCCCAGCACGTCGCTCCTTCGCGTCTACCAGGCTCCTTCACGCTCCTCTCCTGTTCGAGCTTGTTTCTGAGCAGATTCCAGCTGTCATCCTCCTTTCACGCCAGGCCTCAGTTCAGGCCCTGCATCCTCCAAGAAGGCCTTCGTCATCCCCGTCGCCCTGGGCTGGATCAAAACAACCAGTGGGTATGTTCTGGGGCTTTACTGAGTGTGCTCGCCGTGTGGCCGGCGGTGTGCTCAGGGCTCCCACACTAGGTCTTGTATTCCTCGAAGCCATCTCCTAGAGTAAGTGTGATTACTCTCCTGGCTCCCTATAAGAGGAGGCTGAAGACGGGCCCAAGGTCACAGTCAGCACAAGACAGAGCCGGGCTCCCTGGCAGACCTGTCTCCGGAGCCCACACTCACCAGGCCACACGGTGCGGCGCTCTGAGCGCCTGTCCCATTCACACGGGGACAGCGGGCGTCTGCAGTCCCCGGGGAGGCTCTCCCAGCTCTGGAGAGTCAGCAGGGCTGGCTCCTCCTTGGGACTTGGAGAGACTCTGTTCCTGCCTCTCCGGCGTGTCCTGCGCCCCTCCAGTCTCTGCCTGAGTCATCACACAAAGGTCTCCTCTGTGTGTGTGTCTGTGTCCAAATTTCTTCTTCTTATGAGGACACAAGTCATTGGATTAGGGCTCTGTAACCTAGCATGACCTCACCTTAACTTAATTAGACCCTATTTCCAAATAAAGTCACGTTCACAGGTCCTGGGGGTTTAGGACTCAAACATCCTTTTTGTGGGGCGCACACTCCAACACACCCCAGAGACCTAAAGGAGAGCTTCCTTCGTCAGCACGGCCTGCTGGCCTGTCCGCTGGTTTGCTTATTTTTTTCAGCTTCTTTAGCAAACTTTCAGCAAGAAACGAACGTCCCTCTGAAGTGGGGACCTGAACAGGACTTAATAGGGGGATGATCTACACAAGAACCTACACAGGGCGGTGCAGCGCACCAGCATGAACGGGGGGGTGCGAGGACCCACGACCCCCTCTAGGACCGAGGGGCTGGCCGAGAAGAGTCGCCAGAGGCCCTGCACAGAGGCCCATCTGTCGGGAGCTGTGGCCTTTCCCAGAGGGACACAAGTGTCTGTGAGCCTGAGCGAGGCCCACGGATACCCCACCTTCTCTCCGCTCGCCCTTCGGATCGCTCGCTGGGGCTTTCCGTCGGCAGAACTCACCCAGAAGCAAGGGCAGGAGAGCCCGATTAATACCCCGTGGAGAGTACTACGAGCTACGGCCTCCGAGGGCAGAGCGGAGAATAAAGGACGGTGGGAGGTGTCCCACCCAGGGCCCAAACCGCCCTGCGACGTGCTTACGACCTGGCGCTCACGGCCCGGGGGCACGTAAGTAACACAAGTTCAGTCCCTGAGATGCCTGACGCCCGACGTTCTAGTCCGGAGGCAAGGCTCCGCGGAGGTCGGCATGGTGCCGCCAGCCTGGTTCCAGGATTTGATTTCCCAGGCTGTCATTTCCACATCTCACAGCCTCCTGCAACTTCTGCGAGCTCACTGCTACCCCTTCTAAATGCCTTTGCGGCTGGGTCAGGCAGAGCGGGGGTGTTGCTCCCACCAAGCACCCTGAGTGACGTCAACCAGGGCCAACAGCCCGGTTCCCCCGGGACAGAGCTCGCACCCTCGGCTGGGGCTCTGAAGAGGCTTGCAGTGGAGGAGCTGTTCCCAGAGGTGTGAGCGGGGGAGACCAGCAACTCCAGGAAGCCACAGACACACTCAGATCTGAGAGGATACGGGGCGGGGGGGGGGGGGGGATGGTGTTCGCAGGTTGGCGGAGCCCCGGAGGCACAGGGGGACATACTGCCAGGCTGCCGCACGCAGCGGAGGGCCGGGAGGATAAAGACGCCTCTCGCCTGCCCCCCAACCTCCTGCCACCCCCCTCGGCTGAACCCCACGGCGAGCCAGACAGAGGACGAGGGAACCCGGGTGCGCTTGGCCCTAGGGGGCAGCGGGGCAGGGGGAGGGGCTGGGGTGGGCGTGGTGATGAGCAAGCGCCAGCCCCCGGGGGACAGACGCCTGCTGTGGGCTGCTGGGCGCTCTCCAGAGGCTTTACCCACGCGCCCTCGGCCGACCCTGACCGTGCCCAGTGAGGCAGCCTCTGAGACGTGCTGAGGGGCTGCAGCCCAGAACGGCGGCTGCCCCGCCTGAGCTCACAGCAACGCCGGTGGCTGAGATGTGTGTCTTATCCCCATTTTCAAGATAGAGAAAAGAGACTCCACGAGCCTAGATTCACTTCTTGAGTACGTGTCAGTCAGTGGAACAACTGCTGGAACAAACGTCCGCGGACTCCAGGAGCTTAGCCCGACACAGATTCCTCTCTCATCACAGTCCGGTGCAGGACGTGGGGCGCGTGGGGGTTCCATGCGGTCATTCCAGAACCCAGGACCCATTTTCCTAGGGTCTCAGAGTCACCCCTGGACCCCAGTGTCCAGTCAATGGGCAGGGAAGAGAAATCATGGAGGACAGCAGACTTCCTGGGGCCAGGCTGGCCGTGGCACACGGCAATCCTCCCCAAATCCCTCGGCCAGAACCCGTCTCGGGGTCCCACCCGACTGCTGGGGCTTGGGCAGTGATGTCTGCGGTCTGCCGAGAGGAAGTGAGAAACCCGGCTGGGGTGACACTGGCCAACGCTACGGAGCACCTCTGGGGGCGCCCCGCTGGGGGCAGAATGGTGTGTGGCTGCGGGAGGGGACAGTCACTGCACGAGGTGCGGGGGCCGAGGGGACAGGACCCACTGCACAGACCTCGTGAGAGTGGCTTCGGAAGCTGCTGACGGGGGTGAGGAAAGCAGCCCGACGGACTCGCGCACGGCCACTCGGCTGGTTACCTGCAGCCGTGGGCGCCAAGCCGGGGCCTTTGCTCCCGGAGCGCTGCACTCTCCTGGCTCCCAGAGCCGTCTCGGGGTTCACGGGGGTGGCAGGCTTGGGCCCCCGAAAGGATGGTGCTTTGTCACTACCGAGTCTTCTCAGGTTCACAGGCATCCACGTTCTGGGTCCGCAGAGCGCGGAGGGAGGCCAGCCCGGGCTTTCTCTGAGCCGCCCGGGAGCACAGCACAAGCGAGTGGCCACGGAGCCGGCCGCGAGTCGGGCCGCCTTACAAATTACTCCGTGAAAGCTAGAAGCTTCGGCAGTCCCGGGGGATGTGAGGAGCCCCGGCGAGGCCTTGTTAGGACGGGCCTCCGGGAGAGCGTGCAAGGTATTTACATTGGTTGAAGGGCTCATTTCGGTGAAGGATGGCAGGGCCTTGGCCTCGGAGAATCACGTGTGCACGGGCTTTTTTCTCCCAGCAAGCACTCAGGCTCCCCAGAGGTCAGATACAGTGCAAAGCAGAAGCGCGCTCGGCTTCCGGCGGGGACCTCGTGGTGGGCTGACCAGGTGCCGGGCGCTGACGCGTCTCCGGATCTTGCTGCCTTCCGATTCTGGTTTCTGTGAGCTTGACAAAGGTGACACCGGTCCCAGGTACCTTTTCACGGGTTCCAACCAGACTCTGCGGGCGCCCTGCTGGAGGTCCCTGCTGGGCACCTCCACCTCCCGCTCTGGGGATTTTCCATGGCCTCGGGGGCCATAGATGCTGTAGGACTGGCCCAGAGCCTGTCCATGATCCGGAGAGAGTTCATGCATCTTGGGATGAATCAATGGCCAACGAGCAGCAGAAGCCAGTGGGTAAACATCCCTCCTGCCTCCTCCTCGGATGCACTGTCCTGAGAAGCAACTGTTTACATGGACTTTAGGAAGATGGTCCTATAAAACTGGGTGACCACTTGCTCTTAATACCGAGTGCTGGTCAGTCCGGACTGGACCTTGCCATTGGCTCTCCTTGCCCTTACTTCCGCTTCCTGGGCTTGCACCTCCTAAGTAGTAGCCTGTAAGCCCTGCCTCGGGTTTTCTTTTCTGGGGAACACACACTCGCGCACACACCTGCACACATATCGAAACGGTGATTATCTTGAGACTTTCCCACGAGGGGTCTTTTCTTTCCTTCCACGAAATGATAGCTATCAGTGATCATGAAGACTGTTTCTCTGGCAGAAACGGATGAAGTGTCCTGGAAATCATTCCCCTTTCCTCCAGGGCACACAGCCATCCACACTCCCCAGCCTCCTGTGCAGCTGCGGGCAACGGAGTGTGAGGGCAGCGACGGCAACCACTCCAGGTCAGACCCATGAAACGTGAATCCGCAACCTTCTCCTTTCTTTTTCATCCACCTGCTGAACGGGGAGGCCTCCAAGGGCCAAGAGGAGGCAGACCCAGGAGGGGGAAGGAGGACCCTTCCCAGGAGAGACGCCCGACCAGGAGAGTCGGTGTTGGACTGCCGTGTGAGCACGATATAAACTTCCCCGGGCTGAGCCTCTAAGATACGTGGCTTTTGTGTTTCAGCGGGAAGACCATCTTCATGATCTACAGACTTTGCATGAAGTACACTGCTATGCACTGTCCCATTGAATCTTCACAGAGAAAATACAATTAGTATTAAAATTGGAATGCTGCAGAAAGTGAGGCACGAGCGTCTGCAGCATTTAGAAGTTCGCACGGTGAGCAAATCCAGGGAGGCGAACTGTAATTTTAGCGCTAAAAAAAACCTCTTGCCATCACAAAGCACGCCTTCCTCCACTTGACAGATGAAGAGACCGAAATTCAGAGAGGACCAGGGACCTGCTTGAGGTATCATCAGTTCACCGGAGTCCCGGTGGTGAGTCCTCCAGCCTCCCAATCTCCTATGCCCTTTCTAAGGCACTGGGGACAGACAAGTGTCTTCACAGCCCTTGGCTGTCTCTTCCAGGGGGAGAGCAAATGGTTGTTTTAGTGAAGGCAATGATCAAAGAGATAAATCAGGCACGTCCAATGATATGGCACTGAGTCTAGCGGACATCAGGCAGAGAAACGATAGTACTGCGGCGAAGGTCATAGAGTTGGAACCGGTTCCTCTAACTAGCTGTGTGACGCGGGGCGAGTGACTGAACCTCTCTGTGCCTCAGGTCCTCATTTATAAAAGAGGGCTAGTCATGGAACCCACCCGGCACGGGTGTTGAGTAGATTCTAACTAAGTTGTCAGATGAGCTACCTCATGTCGTCGGCACGTGGTAAACCCTCAAACATTAGCTACTATTTTCACTGTTCGGATTCACTCTTTGGCCAGTTGCAAGGCTATCGACATTTACTAACTCACCCTGTCACTGCCCAGACTCTTTCTTTGCCCCTCCAAAGATCTTAACTCACTTCCGAGCTTCAAAAACCCGTGGCCACACACTGACTCCCCTCCCCTCTCATTAAACTATCACTCGATGATGTAAACCGCTGCGCCGCCTTGCCCTGCCCAGGGAGCTCTGCCGGTTCCAGCTGAGTTTGCACTGGAGGTGCCGGCAGCACAGCTCCCTGGGACAGAGGCTGGGGTCTGAGCTGGCAGGCAGGGGGCAGAGGCAGGGGCGGGAGCCCTTCCTGAAGTGCCAGGGGGCCACCGCACCCCCCGCCTCCCGCCTGGACGCCCTGCACAGTGCACCCTGTCGGGCACTTGGGTCTGAGCCACCAGGTGATAGGCCTGCCTCCAGCCTGCTCTCTGAGCCAAGCGGGAAGCCCGTAATATGCACCTCAGCTTGGCTTTGTGGTTTTCTGTTTTGCTCGTTTCCCACAACAAGGTCCTTAGAAGGATGAAGACCTAGTGTGCTGACTCCTGGGAAGGGTGGGGCAAGAGCAATTGTCTTTGGAACTGAGAAACGTTTTCAGAGAAGGGTGTGGAATGTCGGCAGGGTGGGGGTGCAAAACACTACCAAACAGTGCCGTCGGCCCCCGACTGAACATGGTCTAAGGAGACCCAGGTTCTCCCCACCTCGTCCACAGCGTCCGTCCATCCATCCATGCTCCATCCGTCAGCCATCCTTCCTTCCTTCCATCCACCCACCCACCCACCCACCCATCCACCCACCCATCAGCCCATCCACCCACCCACCAGCCCATCCATCCACCCACCCACCCACCCATCCACCCACCCACCCCCCCCCCAGCCCATCCATCCATCCATCCACCCATCCATCCATCCGTCCACCCATCCATCCATCCAGTGACCACATAATTAGTCAAGCATTAGATGCGGGCCGAGCACTGTGCTGGGCCCTGGGAACACAATACGGAGCAGGAGACGCTGACGCTCCCCCCGCGCCCTCGGCTCACTGCCTAGCAGGGTGTCCACGAGGGCAACAGTTCAGCTGGGCTCCCCACAAAGCACACCGAGGCAAGGAATGAAAACACTGCATTTGGAAAATGGTCCTGGGAAATCAGCAGAGGAGAGTGGAGAGATAAGGCAGGAAAGGAGAGGCACCCTGTGTGCACCTGGAGCTCCACCCTGCTGGAGACCTCCGGAAGGCTTGCAGAATGTGCCCCGGAGTTAACCCAGCTGAAAGACGGCAGGGCTGGGGCCGCGACCCCCCAACTCTGTCCACCACTGGCCAAGGGCTGCTTCCGGGGCTCCTACTCCGACGAGCCGCCCACGGGGTTGGGGAAGGGCCAATACCCATCTTTTTACGTCTGTGCAGACATAAAGCTATTCTAGAAGGATGAGCGGAGACCCACGGCCAAGTGGAGCTGTGTGTGAGCTCAGCGTACACAGGTCCACAGCCGTCCTGGAGGGAGGCAAAGAGCAGTGACAAGACGCACGCAAAGTCCAAAATAAGATGCCATCTCAGGAATTACCAAGCGTCCGGGAGTCCCCTTGGAAAGAAAGTGCAGAACTTTCATGGAGAAACTGAAAGCTTTACTAAGATGGGAAGGAAGGCCTAAACAAAGGAAGAGAGTCCCCTGTGCGTGGGGGGGTGACTGAGCCTGTGGAGCTGCGTCCCCTCAGATTAACCCTGCGCCCCGTGAGGCAGACGGCAAGGTGCCCGCGGCATCTCTGACAAGTGTTTTCTAAAATTCACGTGGAAGAATAAACTTCCACAAACGGCTAAGACGATTTTGAAAAAGTGCAAAATAAAGTGGTCTTTATCTTCATGTGTTTTTTTTTAATGCTGTCATCCCGGTATCCACACACTTTACATCCCTTTCTTGGCACTAGTATACAAACATCATTTACATCTTAATAGTAATAGTTTAAAAGCCACATGATAATTCATCAGGTTGCTTTAACTTAATTTCCCTGACCACACCCCCATTGTTGACATTTCAAACTTCAGTTTTTTATCATCTTAAAAAATCCCATGGGTGAAATTTCTTTTTTTTTTTTGATTGGGGTAAGAACACATGAGATCTACTCCCTTACCGAATTTTTAAGCGCACAATACAGCATCGTTAACTGGGGGTCCCGTGTTGTACGGCACCCCTAGAATTTGCCACCTCGGATCACTGACACTTTATACCTGCTGAATGGCAACCCCCCTCCCCCTCCGCCAGGCCCCGGCGACCACCATTCTACACTGCGTTTCTCGGAGTTTGACTTTGTTAGATTCCACACGTGAGTGACATCACGCAGTATTCGTCTTTCTGTGTCTAGCTTATTTCCCTTCACATAACATCTTCCAGGTCTACCCGTGTTTCACAAATGGCAGGGTTTACTTCTTTTTTAAGGATGAATAATATTCCATTGTATATCCACCATGTTCTCTTTATCCATTCATCCGTCGGTGGACACTTAGGCTGTTTCCACAGCTTGGCCACTGTGAATACACTGCAATGAACACGGAAGTGCAGATATTCCTTAGAGATCCTGACTTCAATTCCTTCCGATAAATATCCAGAAAAGGGACTGCTAGATCATAGAACTAAAAATAGAACTTCTATTTTTAACTTTCCGAGGAACCTCTGTACTGTCTTCCATCATGGTGGTACAAATTTACATTCCCACCAACGCTATACAAGAGTTTCCTTTTTTATACATTCTTGCCAACACTTGTCATCTTTTACTGTAGCTTTGCAAGATAGTTTGAAGTCAGCAAGCGTGACACCTCCAGCTTTTGTTCTTGCTGAAGATTGCTTTGGCTATTCAGGGTCTTTTGTGGTTTCTTAAGAACGTGAGAGTTGTTTTTTCTACTTCTGTGAAGAAAGTCTTTAGACCTATGAAAGGGGTTGCCCTGAATCTGTAGTTCACCTTGGGTAGTATGAACATGTTAACAATATTAATTCTTCCAATCCATGTACATGAGATACCTGTCCACTAATTTGTATCTTCTTTAATTTCTTTCATTACCGTTTTACAGTTTTCAGTGTACAAGTCTTTTACTTCATTGGTTAAGCTTATTCCTAAGTATTTTATTCTATTTTGATTCTGTTGTGAATGAGACTGTTTTCTTAATTTCCTCTTTGGAGAGTTCATTGGTAGTGTATAGAAATGCAACTGATTTTATATGTTGGTTTTGTATCCCACAACTGTACTGAATTTGTTTATTAGTTTGTGTGTGTGTGTGTGTGTGTGTGTCTGTGTCTGTGTGGAGTGTTTAGAGTTTTCTCCATACAAGATCATGTCATCTACAGATAGACACTTTACTTCTTTCTTTCCTATTTGGATGCCTTTTATATCTTTTTCTTGCCTAATTGCTCTAGCTAGGGTTTCCAGTACTATATAGAAACGGCAAGAGTGGGCATCCTTGCCTTACTCCTGATCTTATAGGAAATGCTTTCAGTTTTTCACCACTGAGTATGATGTTAACTGTGGGCTTTTCACATATGGCCTTTCTTATGTTGAAGTACATTCCTAAAGAAGAGAAAATACTACCAAACTCATTTTACAAGGCCATCACTACCCTGATACCAAAGCCAGATAAGGATACTACAAGAAAAGAAAATTATAAGCCAATAGCCTGGATGAACATAAATGTAAAAATACTCAACAAAATATTATCAAACTAAATTCAACGGCACATTAGAAGAATCATACACGATGACCAAGTGGGATATACCCCTGGGATGCAAGGATGGTTCGACACGTGCAAATCAATTAATATAATACACCACACTAACAGAATGAAGGATAAACACACAGTCACCTCAATAGATGCAGAAAAGGTGTTTGACGAACTTCAACACTCTTTCATGACAAAAATCTCTACAAGCTAGGTATAGAAGGGAGAAATTTCTAGGTATCAGAAATAGCTTTAATCCTCTGAGTGATGGCTTTGTTTTTACTTCATGAGTGCTGCAAATTTCAGTATCATTCTATTTCCCTCTGACTTTGGTGCGGGGGTGGGGGGGGGCGGAGCTGGGAACAAGAGAACTCGGAGCCTAACCTGTGGCCGATGCCCAGAGCATCATGTTGGACATTTCTTGTAGCTATTTCACTGAAAGTATCTTTTACATCCCTGCCCTTATCTATCCTGGTTTAATATTGTCAATCAAATATACTAACTCCAGACACTGCTGAACACAGACGTGCTCCCCAGCTGAGAAGCCCTGGAGATGCTCTTGCAAGTTGGGCTTCACAGAGCCTGGGGAGCGCCAGATATCGAGGGTGATAGCCAGGGCTAGCTATGCTGTCTCCTCATGCCCTCTCATCACCGGAAGGCCTGCTCAGCCCGGTAGCACAGGTTGCTGACTGTGCAAATGATGGATGGTCACTGGCCTTGCAGACAGGACGAAAGCCCCTTTTGGTCTGCTAGAGGAGGAATCTGGACATTCCTGCGTGGAGGCCCCTAGGGACTGGTAATGTGGCCAGGCACAGCGGACGGAGCAGAGCTGCTTCCCCAGGGCAGCCTGGGCGGGGCGGGGCAGCTGGAGCAGCCTGACTCTTCAGGAAGGACGGCCGTCCGGCCATGTCTCCCGGCACTCCCCCTTGTCCAGTCACTTTGAACGTCAAGGGTGGCTCGTCTGAATACGACTTTCCTTCCTCTGCAGAGACCTCCCAGGGCCTCTTTTGTTCAAACCCTGTGTCAGGATTTCAGAGCCGCCACCAAGGGCTGGAGGCAACACTCAGAGGCCTAACTCCTTGAGCTGAGACAGCCAAGGCCCAACGAGCCTGCATTCCATCTCCCAGTCTGGGGATAGTCAGGTCGGGGGCACAGTCTCGGCGACGACGGGAAGGCAGAGGCTCCCTAGGATGTTGTAACACACGTTTTTCCCCCAAATGGCAAGAACAGCCCCGCCCCCTCCCCAGGCCGAGCCTGTTGTGAAAACATCCACGTTAAGGCAGAAACAGGCCCAGGTCAGCCGCTGAGCCCAGCTGAGCACCCGGAACGGCTGGGGCCGGGGCTTCAAGTGAGAGATTCACTTCCAACCCCCCTCGGGTGGGCTGAAAAGTTAGCCCTGAGATCTTCTAATGACAAATGCCTCCCGAGTCAACGGGCAGTGGAACTGAAGGTTAAAAGCATAATTAATTAATTAAAAAATAAACAAGTCACTTTTCACTCAACATGTGTGTCCTGAGCGCCCACCTCGTGGCCGGGCGGGGTTCCAGGGCAGAAGGCAGCCAGGGGCGGCGACCTGGAGGAGAGCGCTGCCCGAGGGGCAGGAGCGCAGAGGCCCTGCGGGGACACGGAGGCCGGGGCAGCTGGTGACAGGGGGAAGGCGGTGGCCACTGAGTGAGGGAAGTAGCCGGGGAGAAAGAGAGGTGCGGGCAGTGGGGAACGCACTGAGCTGAGGTGGGCCACGCACGCGCTGGCACACACCTGCACACACCGTCTCGCCCTCACGCTCCTTTCGGGGAGCTGGCGCACTTCCAGCTCCACCCCTCCTTCTGTTCACGGCTTTGAGGCGCACCCCGACTCTGCGCCTCCCTGCACGGTGACCCACACAAAGCAGGCATGTCCTTGGCCTCGGGTCCTGAACCCCCGTCCCCACGTGCACTGGGATCGTACCCACTCGAGGGGCCGGCAGGCTGTGGAGGGCAGAGCGGAGGTACGCTGCCCGTGCCCACTCTCTGACGACGGACACCAGGGAGCCTGTCTCCTGGGGGTGAGCAGGCTGGAGGCCCCGCATCTGCCCGGCTGTCACCCAGGCGACGGCGCACACGACGAGCCAGAGACCCAGCATCGCAGGGCGGCCCTGGGGCAGCGGGCTCGGGGCCTAGGGCTTTGGCGGGGAGGCCGGGCAGGAGAAGGAGAGAGTGGACGGGGCCGGGCACCAGCTAGCGCAGGACTTCACCAGAACTCACCCTGCCCGTGGTTTGGAAAATGGAAGAAAATGTGAAAGATTCTCCTTGGGCAACATTGACGGAACATTCCACGCTGGGCCTGGCGACAGACAGACATCCTTTCACTGGAGCTACCTCCGGGGGCCCGGGGGGCCTGAACCCACGGCTAGTCCGGGGCCTCCCTCTTCAGCAGATGGAAGGGTACCGGCCGTCCAGGCAGAATCCCGGACGGCTTATCTCCGGGCCCTGACGGGAAAGGGAGGTATTTACAAGGGAGCAGCCCAGCCGCTGGCCGCAAGCCAGCTCACATCCTCTGCAGAAGGTAGGGGTTTTTTCAGACTTCCATGTTCTGTTGAGCTGAAGAAAAGCATTTCTTGCACAGAAAAATAAATAAATAAATACAAGTAAAGAGAATGAGTTTAACCAACAGGCTGGTGTGGTTTAAACGAGGGAGATGAGGACGCAAGGCTACCGTGTACTGCCTGAGCTCCTCCCCGAAGCAAGCAAAGAAAAAAATACAACTTCCCTGCTCAGATACGGGTCCTGAGGGCAGATTTTTGGGCATTTTACACCTGTGAAATTCACCACGGTTTCAGACGACAGTCATGCTCAGAGCTGCCAACGCCTAGTGAATCTGGAGTCTGCCACGTCACCAATGGGGGTGAAGATTCTTCCAGCCCTTCGGGAAATGATTTTAAAATAGGTGTTAAGAACTAGAGAAAAGAGTCCCGTTCTTTGATTTAGTAAAAATCTCACTTCTAGAAATTTATCCCAAGGAAATAAGCGAATGAGAAGAGAAAAAGGTTTGTGTGAAAATGTTTGTGCCACAGCTATAGAAGAGAAAAAAGAGAAACCTTATAAAAGTCCAGCATCAGAGGTGCTACGTTATCAACTGATGAGACGTTACCTGGCCTTTAACATAGAAAATAAAAAAAAGAAGGCAAGGCTTATAATGTAATAAGTGAAAAAAGCACGTGCGTTCATCAAAAAATTATAAGGGCATCTACAGAGAATGTAAGGAAACAAAAGTTAAAATAAAAGGCTGGCTTTCAGAGGCAGCAGAGTCAGGAGTCCACTACCATGTCTCAGTTTAGGGGCTACTAACACAGTATGAGTTTCCGTATGTGGCTTCAAGATACTGAATGAAGGAAATAAAACCAGCGCTGTCAAATGGCCGGGAGGGGGATGTTTGGACGGGCGGCGCTCCCAGCCCCCGGCGACCCGCATGCTTGCTGAAGCCCATCGACCGGCAGGCACCCACTGGCTGCTCTTCCTAATTGTCCAGCATCAGGGGTACCCCGTGCGATGCTGTAGCGCCGCTGTGTACGGCTCAGTGGTTAAGATCGTGGCTCTGGGGTTGGTGGGTCTGAGCTCAAAACCCGGCTCAGCCCCTCAGGAGCTGATGGCCGCGGGGAAGCTGTGTCTCCAGTCTTCTAACTCCGTATCCTTAAGGCTCCCTTTACATGACAGCTAATTCCCTCAGGCAAACATGTGTTATATACGCCTAGAGACCTTTCAAGAAAGCGCGAATATCAACTCTCAACCTTAACACTTTTCAAAAAATTTAAAAGGAAGGAAGGAATTCCTCCACTGTGGATGGCAGGCACCTACTGGCCTAGAGGCAGGGGGCTGGATGTCATGACCCCCAGGTCTCCTACAGTCTACAATGCTCCAGTCCTCGCTCTTTGCTCCCCTGGGGGCTCTGCACTGTGCAGGAGATGGTGCAGAGCCCAGAGCTGGGTCGTCTTTTATCGCCAACGCGAGCCGCCTTGAATCGCGTGTCCCACTTGAAAGCAGAAGCACGTGCCTTCCCGCTGGCTTTTTAACAGCTCACGCGCATTGTTCGCCCACCGTCCTCCGTCCTCCAAAATCTTACACTGGGCGCCCATAAAAACGCATAGGCACTAACCTTCCTGTTTTCCCAGGCAAGGGCTCTCTCAGGAAATGCATCACCATGGGGGTTTTCGCTACGGTTCCCAGGCGGGCGATGGGAGCTCACAGCGTTTCTCAGTTTGTAGCCTGGGCTCGCCGTGCCCAGATCTCTATTCTCTGGAGGACGGACCTTGAACAGTCCCTGGGGCTGCCCAGGGACTTTGTGTGAGGGCAACGGCAGCCAATCATCCAATCGTTGCTCCTTTCCTAAGTATATCCCATGGCCAGGGACTCCTGCCTTCAAGGAGACCCCACTTCCGTGGGAGAATATTCCAGCTAGCTAGCGCTGGAATACTTGGGCTAGTGTAACCAACAAGCCCAGAACTTGGTGTTGGCTGAAACAACGGAAAACAACAATCATTGTATCTCCTGTATTCATTTGCTAGGGCTGCCATAACAAAGGAACACACTCCGGGCAACTTAAACAACAGAAAGGTATTGCCTCAAGTTATGGAGGCCAAAAGTCTGAGATCAGGGTGTCAGCAGGCTGGTTCCTTCTGAGAATTCGGAGGGAGAATCTGTCCCAGGCCTCTTCCCGACCTTCTGGCGGTTACTGGCGACCTCTGGCATCCCTCGTCTTGTAGAAGCAGCAGTGTGATCTGTTCCTTCACCATTTCCCTGTGTCTCTGTGTCCAACATTCCTCTTCCTACAGGGACACCAGTCATATTGGATTCGATCCCACCCTAATGGCCGCATTTTACCTTGATTACTTCTATAAAAACCCTATCACTGAATAAGGTCCCGTTCTGAGGCACTGGGGGTAAGGACCCCAACATATCTTTTTCTGGAGGACACGGTCCAACCAAGGATATCTCCCAGGGGTCCTGCGGTCAGGATCTCAGGAGGGCTCAGCAGATGGCTGTGGCCCAAGGTGCCCATATGCTTGCAGACAGATGGTGCGCGTCCTCTCTTCCTGAGGCCGCAGGTCCTCTCGTGTGGTCTCCCCGACGTGGGAGTCTGGGTTCTCTCGCAGCATGGCTGCCAAGAGCTTCAAGAGCAAAAGGGAAGGTGCCTCACCTTTTATGACCTCCCTTCTGAAGTCACAGAGCATTGCTTCTGAATCCTCTGATGGCCAAAACAGTCACCGACACCTGCTGAGTTTCAAGGGGTGGGGACGCAGGTCCACCTGTTGATGGGAAGAGTGTCAAAGTCACATGTGGGATGGGAATATTGCCGCAGCCGCCTTTGGAAGACGCAGTAGGTCACAGGGACGGAGGAGTAAATAGACAACGTAGCACGGCAGGGAGGTGATGGCTACTTTCCAGATAAGCATAGAAACTGGGCACCCAGGCCCCGTGAGGAGCCAGCAGGGCTTGCAGAGGAGGTCGGGCTGAAATCTGATAGGGATGAGCAGCTGGAAGCATGACAACGGGTGGGGTGGAGGCCGTCCAGCAGAGGGGCCTGTCTGTGCCAGGAGACAGGAGAAAGCGTGCACCTTCTGCAGGAAGCTGGGACTCCACGGGCCGGGCCGAGAGCGCTCTCCCTGCCCTCCGGCAATTTCTCAAGATCCCAACTTCCCTGTACGAAAGCCTCAAATACCTGCAGTAGATTCCATCTGGCACGTTTAACCCAGACTAACAAGCGGCTATCTGGCCACCGTCGGGGTCCCCGGTCTGTGCACGCGACCGCTCCAGCCACTGTTTTGAAATGTATTTGTCTCCATCAGGGATCAGCAAACGTCTTCCATAAAAGGCCAGAAAGTACCATTTTCGCCCTTGTGGGCACACAGTCAATGTCACGGACGACTCAGCTCTGCCGCTGTAGCCCCAAAGGAGCCACAGACAACGTACACGTGAATGAGCACGGCTGCGTTCCCATAAAAGTCCATCTACGAAAACAGGCAGTAGGCCACTGTTTGCTGACCCCTGACCTAGACTGAAGTCTGTTCTGGTCAGAACTTAAGTCTCAGCTTCCGCCATTTGCTGTGTGACTCTGGACAAGTTGTTCAACCTCTCTGAAGCTGTTTCCTCTTCCACAAAATATTTTAGGGTTAGCTGGCAACACCGGCTCTGTCCCAACTACTCTACTCTGCCCTAGTAGAGTCGGAAGGATCCTCTTTTTCACCCAGGATGGGAGAGACGAGTGTGTGAGTGCACGGGAGGGCGGGCAGCACCAGGGTTAGAGAGTCCAAAGTTGCCATAGCAACCCTGTGTGCGCTCTCCCGCTGCCCCGAACCTCAGGCTCCTCACGTGTAAAATAGGAAAAATGTGGGCACACGGTAGTGTTTTAGCGAGCATGAGTGAGGTTCCCGGGCGCAGAGCGGACGTCCCGTTTGGAACTGGAACTCTGATGGGAAGATGTGGCGGCCACACCCCGCTTGCTGGGGCTGGGGGCTGGGCCGGATGCGCTGGGCAGCCCTCCGCGCAGACCTGAAACCCTCTGAGGACCCAGCCTCCATTTATCTTAGTCACTCGGCTCTAAGCTGCGTATTGATCACGTTAGCACGTCTGAAGTCAGAGGGCCTCTTCTGATCAACGCCTGCGTGTAATATGATGGCCTCTCCTGCCCTTCTCTGCAATAAAGGCAGCTTTTATACTGTTGTGCATCTCACAGTGTTTGGGGATGGAAGAATGAGGATACAGAGACAGACCCCAAATCGGCACGGGCATGTCGCCGTGGAGGTGGCCTCCAGCATCACCTGCTGGCTGAGGACTGGACCCCCTGAGACCCCGCCAGGCTTCCCCTCCCCCATCAGGTGGAGTCGAGGGAGCAGGAACACCCTAGGCCGTGAGATGCCTTCACCCCAGAGCCCCACTTCCTCCACAGGGCGGGCGCTTCCTCGCCCTCGGCACAGGGACGTGCCCCTCCCACCTTAAGGAAAGCCCGGTGGCAGCCCCCGCGTGGAGACGGTGACATTCCTTTAAACCAAGCCTGTGGTTCCACAGCCCCGCTTTGGAAGACTTCAAAAACATAAAGGCTCGAGAATCAAAGGCTTCCTGTTATAAATTCATTTCTACACCTCAGGTACTTGGTGGGTGAAGGGGGAGGGAAAAAACTGAGATTCAATGAAAAGGGGTTGCAATGCTCTAAGAATACTCGGCCTGTGGGAGGAGAAGGTCTGGCAGGCCTCGGAGGGCGGGCGGTGGGGGAGAACTGCCTCGGGTTCTGGAAGGTAGTTTACACGCTCAGATGGTAATACTCGGTTATTCTGAAATCTCCGGTGCCTTAAAAAAATTGTTTTTAACGTCGAGACTTGTTGAGAACTAAGTGTCTGAAAAGGAGTTTAGAAGGTAGACTGGATCTCCGAAATCCAGACCGTGTCATCTTCAAGATGGGAAAACCGAGTGTGGGAACCAGCTGCTTACTGGGCACTAAACAGGGCAAGCCGGAGACTGTCCCTGAAGGTTCCAGAAAGTGAAGTCGGGCTCATGGGCACCACAGGATAGCCCTCTCTCTCCTGCTCTTAAAAAATAATGTCCTGATAAATCGTACCGATGTTTTCTTAGCTCAGTCTCCCGAGGCAAGAGAAATAAAAACAAAAATAAACAAATGGGACCTAATCAAACTTTCAAGCTTTTGCACAGCAAAGGAAACCATAAAAAAAAAAACATGAAAAGACAACCTATGGAATGGGAGAAAATCTCTGCAAATGACGCAGCCAACAAGGGCTTAATCTCCAAAATATACAAACAGCTCATACGACTCAACAACAACAACAAAACCCAATCGAAAGATAGGCGGAAGACCTTAATACACATTTCTCCAAAGAAGACATACAGGTAGCCAATAGGCACATGAAGAGATGCTCGACGTCGCTAATTATTAGAGAAATGCAAAGCAAAACTACAATGAGGCACCACCTCACACCCGTCAGAACGGCCATCATTAAAAAGTCTACAAATAACAAATGCTGGAGAGGGCGTAAAGAAAAGGGAACCCTCCTGCACTGTTGGTGGGAATGTAAGTTGGTGCAGCCACTACAGAGAACAGTATGGAGGTTTCTCAGAAAATTAAAAATACGACTACCATACGATCCAGCAATCCCACTCCTGGGCATACACCTGGACAGAACTGTAATTCAAAAAGATACATGCACCTCTATGTTCATAGCAGCACTATTCACAATACCCAAGACATGGAAGCAACCTAAATATACATCGACAGATGAATGGATAAAGAAGGTGTGGTACATGTATACAATGGAATACTACTTGGCCATAAAAAAGAACGAAATAATGCCATTTGCAGCAACATGGATGCAACTAAAGATTATCATACTAAGTGAAGTAAGTCAGAAAGACAAAGACAAATATCATATGATATCACTTATATGTGGAATCTAAAATACAGCACAAATGAACCAATCTACAAAACAGAAACAGACTCACAGACAGAGACATCAGACTTGTGGTTGCCAAGGGGGAGGGAGGGAGGGAGAAGGATGGACTGGGAGTTTGGGGTTAGTACATGCAAACTATTACATTTAGAATGGATAAACAACACGGTCCTACTATAGAGCATGGGGAACTATATCCAATCTCCTGGGATAAACCATAATGGAAAATATAAAAAAAGAATGTATATATGTGTATAACTGAGTCCCTTTGCTGTACAGCAGAAATTAGCACGTTGTAAATTAACGACACTTCAGTTTTAAAAAAATGTCCTGATTACAGAAGCAACGTGTGTATATTTGGGGGAGTTCCTCAGAGTCCAAAGAAGAACCTGCAATCACCTGTGACCCTAAAGTCCACACACAGCCCATTCGGTGCTGGACTCCCACTCTCTTTTCTGGGTCTGGATTGACCAAGAGGATGATACAGCACGGCACCGGGAGGTTGTAGAAGACGCTGTGGATATCCCACACCTCTGTGTCCCCACCCAGCTCGGGGGCCCACTTCCCTCTGCCTCTCACCCCACCACCTTCTCCTGCCCTCACAGCTACGACGGAGGCAAGGAGAGGGAACTGGTCTTTGCAGCCTCGAGAGCAGAGTAGGCACGGAAGGCAGGACTGGGGGTGAGTGTTGGGCCGGGACGCCAACCGTGGGTCCTGGAGGGCTTTTGAAAAGGATGGCGACGCCACTGGGGCTGGGTTTCTGAAAGCTCCCTGAGTGGCGAGGATGGAGGCGAGATCTCTGCCCCAGGCCTTGGTGACGCGGCCCCCACCCTGGAACACTCCTTCCCCTCTTGCATCTGGCCAACACCTCCAGGTCTCAGCTACAGTAAAGCCCCTCTGGGAACACCCGTGCCCAGTCTGGGGCTGCCTTCGCCTTTCCCAGCCCGGGTGCCAGTGCCCACGCACGGGAACAGCCCTCCCCTCCCCACTCGGCCAGCGCTTGCTCCGCATGTCCGTGCTTTTAGTTCTAGCCATCCTGGCGAGCACGCATCACGTCGTCATGGTTTGAATCTGCCCCGCCCAGCACCAGGAAGCGGTCCATCTTGGACGATGGCACAGACACAAGGGAAACCTCAGGTGATGCTCTTGGCTCCCAGACCCTTGTGTTCAGCCACCGAGATTATTCTCGCAGGACCATGGCTTGAGCAAAGGATGTACGACGGCAAGGAACATCACATCAAGGACGAGTTGAATCTACCTACCAGGGCGTGAGCCTGTTTACCTGACGCCCAAATCTAGATTAAACCTGAACATTTCCAAAGGGCCAGATGTCTGGTATCAGCTGCTCAAAACACCTGTTTGCTGAGCTGTTTTTAAGTTGCCACTCTCACTGGCACACGGCAAAGTGTCTCCAAGGGAGCATCAGTCTCGCTCTGTGGTTGGACAGCCATTAGTCCAGGAAACACAAGGCTTGAGGCGCAAGAACGTCCACAGTCACACCAAACCACCTTTTGTATCTTTTAGGGGTTTTCAATGATTAGGGTATTAAACTAACAGTCTGACACTTGATCAAAATAAGTAACACGTAAACGGAGCCCGTGCACGGCCAGATGCGCCAGCAGCACATACATGTGGTTTCAAAATAAAGTTGGAGCTGCAGCGAATACACGGAATTTTGGAATGATTTGCGTTACAGTTCCCTTAAGTAACATTATCTTGTTAAAGACATTAACCTCGGGCCTTTGCTGTTATATATTTGCTTTTATTGTTTTCATCCTGGGACCAACCTGCAGGAGACACTCGTCAGCGCGGGAGGGGTCAAGGGTCGTGAAAATATTGATGTTCAAGGTGGCTGAATGGCCATCTGGGGAACACTTGCCAATTATGGAAAGCAGACATCGCTTTTCAGAACTTCCTTCATAATTGGAAAAAAAAAAAATTTATGAAATCTCAGACCTTAATAACCATTTCATAGTTTCGCCCAACGTGAGACTGCCTGGAGGAAACGCCTCCTCCAGTAGTGCTTTTCTTGGGGGAGACGCTGCAGCTGGTGGGTTCTCGCAGCAGGGCTGAGGCTGCCCCCGAGCACGTCTGGGGGGGCTCACCCGCAGCGGCCGCTCTCCCATCGTGGGCTGCAGCCCTCACTGCCAAAATCACTGGAGAGTGAATTTCCATTTTTTTCACATGGGTTTTTTTGGGTGGTCTCCCCAGAAGGAGTGTGGGCTTTCAGCCAATCCCTGTTTCGAACTCTCAGACCTTCTATTTTCTCATCTGTAAAACAGGGGCTCAGGGAGCTTGCTGGGAAGATACTAGAAAATGGAGTAAAGAGCTGCTGTCCCTGAGGTTATTAGGTGATCTTAGGGCTGCTGCAACGGGAGCGGGAGGGGAATCTCTGCCTTGGGATCGCATTCATTCGCTTCTTGATTTCAGGTAACGGTGAGCACGGGTCCCACATATGGGCATCTGTGGTCTGTGCACCAGGCACCGGGAGGTCAGTTATCTGTTGTCTTCACAGCCCTGCAAAGTGGGAGCTGTGCTCCCCGCAGGGAAGCTGAGAGGTGAGACAACTCACCAGGAGTCCCTGGGCTGGCAAGGAACGGAGATGGCATTTCACCCCAGGTCTGTCCCAGCCCCGAACCTGGGGTCTTTGCACTGCACCAGCCTGTCTTGCACCTGCTTATTCCAGTGAGCTGCTGGACCTCTGGAAAGCCCCTTTCTTTGGAGCCCAGGTTGTCAGGAAGCTTCTGGGGGACCACGTATGGAAGGCCCAGGGGGGCGTAGCTGGCTGTGGACCCCCGGAACCTGCAGCGCTACCAGGTCATGGCCAAATGCGGGGGACATTCTGCTCAATCCCCTTCGCCTGCCCTGCTCTAAGTGGGGACGGCTCCTGAGTTCACGTCCAGTCATTTCAATGCTTCTCCTCAGGGTCATCTCTAAAGCCTAAGGACAGATTTTGTGGTGCTCTGGGATGTAACCCCCTCCCAACAGTGAGGGTAAGCTCTCTCCCTTCCTTATAAAGACTAGCCTGGTGCAGGAATAAGGTGGAAGACAAAATAGCCTTATCCCAGGGAACAGCCTTTCTCAAGAAGTCTGTACAGGATGCAGCTTCCTCGTCCCTCTTCCCCTCTCTCCTTCCTTCCTTCCTTCCAGATGTCACAGAGAGCTGGCCTGACTTCCTAGGTAATTGGAATATTCCTCCTTGGAACATGGTCGGGGTCTTAATGGCCAAAACAGCCTCCAAGACACCAGAACCCTAGTTAAGAAAGACTTTTCAAAACCTCGTTGATGCAGCTCAGATACAGCTCTTGGAAGTGTCATTTATTCAGCTCTTCTGGAAGGCGATTTAGCAATAACTACCAAAATTGCAAGTATGAATAAACAGTGACTTAAATTCCTCGCTGTTAGGGATTTATAGAAAGGAAATAATTAAGGATGTGTGCAAAGAGACTTAACTCTAAGATGTTCAATGCCGTGATGTTTATCTAGACAGTCAATACTAACAAACTGACTGAAGAGGCCGGGGCCAAAAACGCAGGGGGATTCTATTTAGTGAAAGAGAAATACATTCCTGCTCTACTGTTACATGAAAAACATTTCAAAGCTGTGTTCAACTTCATCTCTTTGTCAGTGTGCATGGGTGTGTGTGAGACACACAGAGAAAGAGAAGACCAGAGAGAAGGGTGGGCGGGGATGTCTCTGTGGGCAAGTACGCAGGTTCTGCCATCAGGCGAGCTGAGTTTACATCACTGTTGCATCACTTACGACCTTCGTGACTTCCAGCTAGTTACTTCAAGTCAGTTCAATAAAATGGGGATTATGACAATGCAAACCTGACAGAACTGTGTAAGGATAAAATGAGATAATATACGTAAAGTCTAAGGATAACAAATGTGGTAAAGCGTGTTTTCAAAGCCACATCAAAGGCGGCAATAAAGGACACGCATATTGAAAATACTTATCTCTGAGTGGCGGATTACCCACAATCTCTTTTCTTGCTTCTCTGATTTAGGACTTTTCTACTGTGAACGCGTAACATAGGTGTGCGTGACCATGAAAAATTGTATCTTTAGGTGCTAGGAAGAATAAACACTCATATCCCTCGGACACATGTAGCTCTGTGGGCAGAGCTGAGCTCTATCAGCTGGGGTGAGGGGTGGCTGTCAGCAGGGGGCGAGGATGCCAGGGGAGGGTGGCAGGTGTGAAGGCAGGCCCTGTCGGGCTGCAAGCCCTGTGCTCGCCCAGCTTCAAGACCAGAGAAAGAGCCTGGAGGCAGCAACAGAGACATCAGTGGTTTCACGGATGGGGCGAGCTAATGCGTCTGGAGCGACTGACAGCAGGCAGGACAAGGTGGCAGCCTTTGCTCCCGGCCGGGAGGCGGGGTGGGGGGTGGGGTACCACTTAGAGGCGAATTGTCATCAGGTGGGCTTATTAGTTACCAGGGAAACCAGTGGAGGGGCCCGCCCCTCACAGCCCCTCTGATAAGAACAATCATCAGCTGGGGTCTGGGGTAAGCACGCGGGAAGGTCAGTCAGGTGAGCAGCTGTGGGTGAAGCAGGCGCTGGCAGGGCAGGGGACGTCCAGAGAGCTGGACAAGAGCCACCTTGAGTGGCTCCGCCCCTCCATGCCCTGCATGACCCTTACAATCCTGGTCCACTTCTCTTCCGCCATATCCCTGGGGTCAGGCATGTGAGGGGGCACTGTGACCAGATACCACAGATACAACACAGATGGCAGCCAGAGCACCAAGGGTAAGATACCTCGTATGCTCAGAACAGTCATTGGCCAGGATGTGGGCAAACCTGGGAGCCAACGCTTACCAGGTCGATGGAGAGGGAGTCAACTGTAGCAGTGCCCCGTCCAGTTACAAGGAAGGCAAGGCCACCCCTGGTTTTCACGAACCCAGAGCCACCCCCATGCGGAGCGGAAGGCCCAGCTTTAAAAGGAACATCCTGGTGGTCCAGCCAGGGGTCCGCGTTCACAGTACATACCTGTCACCTCATGCTACGCTGAGTGCCATTAGGGGTGGGCCCATTAGGTCTTTCCAAACAAAAAATAGTTAACACCACTAGCTGGGCCTGTGTGTCCAGAAGCCAGCCTTCCTCTCCACACGGTCAGCTGTACGGTAACGTTTACCGACGGGGGTCCTTTGGACGTATTGCCACACGGGACCGGAAGATCGTGAGTCTTTTCCCCCCATGGTCAGTAGTCCCCACATAGTCGATCTTTCATGGATGCCCAGAGGAGGACCACAATGCCATCTCGCTGGGGACCCGGCAATTAGACTCATTTCACAGTGAGGCCAGCGTTGCTGCTCAGCCCTCAGATAGGTTTCCTCCCTCAGGCTAGGGATGCAATGTAAGACACCTAACAGGCACAACACGGGAGAGCGTGACCATTAAGCACAATACAGGCAGAGGCCGCAACCAGAGACGATACCACACCCACCTGTGGCTTTTGTCCTGGTCTGCCATGCAGTGCAGAAAACTCAGGTTTTCAGTGACACACAAACATGTCCAAAATCATGTTTACAAGGGCCACGTCGTTTTACCTTGCATGTCTGAACCACAGCTACACCACTCTGGCTTTCAAATGCATTCCCTTCGTCAGTGGCGAAAGCAGAGGAACAATGCATGTCTGAAAGGCCACAAAGCAGGCTGCTCGGGTCGGTAACATTTAAGTTCAACCACGTATAAGCCACAATGACTTCCTCCTATCACCACGATACGTGCAGATTTTCCCATCTTTTCCCCTTTGGATTGCAAACCTTTCAGTAGAAGGCACTGGTGATCAAAATATCTGTCCTGTGATGTTGCAGTGCCGGCTCCTACCCCAGGTTCGGATCGTGTCCCTGGGAGCTACGCCTCCTTTACGTTCACTTAGTCATTCACATTGGGGGAAAACTAATCAGATCTCGTGAACAGGCTCAGAGGTATGTTAACAGGGAAACCCTTTCTAGGCTATACATTTTATCACTTACACCCAGCTGTCACACAAGCACTGTACCTGTGCTTTTAGCAGCAGACTTACAGCAAGCAGTGTCGCACTTCATGAGTAGTTATACTCTGGGACAACTTCACTAGACAATTTCCTTTCGATCCAGAACATCAGGGCAAAAGCGTGGCTAACACAATAACTCTCATAGATCTAGACCTTAATTAGCAGAACTAGAATTTAACATCCACTGAAACACAATATTTTTCTCTCTAAAATTACCCTCATCTCCACCAAACAAAGACAGATCAAGACTAATCTGTCTACAAAACAAGTCTGGTCAATTGATCGTATAGGCTCCTCCCAACTGGCTGAGGTGGAACTCCTCAGAAGGAAGTCTCAGACTGAATTCCCAACAGGCTTCTCAAGGCCAGGAAAGTCATGCCCAAGGCCCGTCATCAGGCTCTGCCTCAGCGGAGCTCTCAGTCCCCCAGATATTGACATTCTTGTACAGGCCAGGAGACAGTCTTTCCCATTCCCCTGATAAGGCTGCTCGGACCCCAAGAGCCCCCAGTTTCTGGAGGGACCAGGCAGAGAGAAAAGAAAAATGTTTTAATTCTACCCACAGGTGCAGTTTACCAAATTGCTAAAAATCATAACCAACTTGAGGGGAAGGGCTTCCCGCTATCTGGAAAACACAGATAAAAACCAGTAACATTCCAGACGAAACCCATAAAAATTATAACCATATTCACCAGTTTGTTTAATAACCAATCTTTCTGCTAACTTTTTATGAAGCCATCAGGTTTTCCATTAGGATTCTTTAAGTTCTTACCCAGTTCGGCAATATAATCTGAAATTTATCAGAAACCTGTTACTGTCAAAAGGTCCTTCCTATGAATCTTCTTGAAAATGAAGCACTTTTGCAAAAGCAACAGAGTACAACTGTCTAAAAATGACAAATGACTTTAAAAGGCACAGTTAAAACACCTGATCCCAATGTAATTGATAAGAAACATTTGGCTATAAGAATTATGACTGGGACTTCCCTGGTGACGCAGTGGTTAAGAATCCGCCTGCCATGCAGGGGACACGGGTCCGAGCCCTGGTCCGGGAAGATCCCACATGCCGCGGAGCAACTAAGCCCGTGTGCTACAACTACTGAGCCTGCGCTCTAGAGCCCGCGAGGCACAACCACTGAGCCTGCGCTGTAGAGCCAATGAGCCACAGCTACTGAAGCCCGCGCGCCCAGAGCCCGTGCTCAGCAACGAGAAGCCACCGCGATGAGAAGCCCGCGCACCGCAACTAAGAGTAGCACCAGCTCGCCACAACTAGAGAAAGCCCGCGCGCAGCGACGAAGACCCAACGCAGCCAAAAATAAATAAATTTATTTTAAAAAGAAAAAGAATTATGACTGATTATAATCTGAATCCTTAAAAACCTTAATCTCTGGCAAAAACCAAGAAGCAAGTAATTGTGCATTTCTTGATTAGAAAACTTACGCTTTAGTCTTCCTCTCCTAAGCAGGCAAGGGTAGGTAAACTCAGACCCGTCCAGTCATTAATGTGCCAGTATTGTACCCTATTTGAAATGACGCAGATAGTCAGTGAATTCTCTTCATTTAACTTAGTTCAGTTTCAAGTTACCAAAGTCTGGAGAGACTATTTTAGATAGATACACCCCAAGCATAATCATTTCTATAGAGTTTACTTCAAAGCTCTTTTTTCTCCTTTCCTCTTAGAGATCACCTGAGATC
Source organism: Aethalodelphis obliquidens (assembly GCF_003676395.1). Taxonomy (NCBI): domain Eukaryota; kingdom Metazoa; phylum Chordata; class Mammalia; order Artiodactyla; family Delphinidae; genus Aethalodelphis; species Aethalodelphis obliquidens. The sequence goes on along the minus strand of NW_020837964.1, from coordinate 2,794,317 downwards.
AAAGTTCCAGAGAGCTCAGGTAGATCATTTACCTCTCAAAGGCACAATAGCAATTCCTTCTAGAGAGCTGGCTCAACCAATGACAAAAGTCTCTGATACAACAGCGGAACCGTTAGAGACCAGTGGCCTCCAGATACCCTGGCAGCCCCACTTCAGCCGCCATAGCGCCCCACAAACCAGCGAGAGCCGACCGGGGTTACACCCGCAACCTCCGGGTCCCACGCGCTAGCGGACAGCCACGCAGTTTTCCATTCCCCGTCCCGCATTCCCGCCATCTCGGCGCTCACGGGCGTTTCCTCAGTCTCCTGGCTGGCTTCTGTCGCTGCCCAGCCTCAAGACCGAAGAAGGAGCCCGGAGTCGGTGACAGAGACGTCACTGGTTTCACGCGTGGCGGAGCTTACGTACGTGGCTGAAGCGAGGTTCTGGAGGGCCTCCGAGTGCGGTGGACGGCGGGCAGGACGTCGTGGCAGCCTTCGCTCCGGCGGGACGGGAGGTTACCAGTTACAGGGGAATTGCCCTCAGGTGGGCTCATTAGTTACCAGGGAAACCAGCGGAGGGGCACGAGGCCCCTCGCCGCCCCTTTGATGAGAATAGTCACCAGCTGGCCCGGGGCAAGTCTGCAGGAAGGTCAGTCAGGTGCTCGGGTGTGTGGGAAGCAGGCGCTGGTGGGTGGGGCGTGTGCAGAGAGCAGGTGGGCAGGCGGCTTGAGTGGCCTGACCGTACAGGTGCAGACACCCCACCCTGCACTGTTGGCTAAGCCTCAGGGTCGGGGCCGGGCTAAAGCAGAGCGCAGAGGCCACGAAGCCAAGCGGGCACGAGCAGGCAGGCCAGGCTCGTCCCACACATGCGAGCCTGGAACGCGGTCACACTCGGAGTCACCTGCCCGAGGCCCAACACGGCTCAGCGGCAGCACCAGGGTCAGGCGCAGCGGGAGCCTCCAGCCCTCCTCCCCTCCCTGGCCGCTAGGCTGCGCTGCCCGCGGGGAAAGCACTGGGGTCAGATTGTGGCCTTAGGACTCCAATCTGTTTGAGTGTGGGTTGGGCTCTGCCACTTGCCAGTTGTGTCCCATTGGGCAAACATCCTGACCTCTCTGAGCTATGGTGGGGTAGGGCCAGGTGAGGTAGCCCTGTGAGGCCCGGTGGAATGGCTCTGCAGAGCGGTGACGAGCAATAACGACGCTGAGGAAAGGCCCTGCTGGGGGTGTGCACATTCTGGAACAGGGTGGAAGAAGTCAGGAGGGCTTCCTGGAGGAAGGGACATCTGAGTCAAATCCCTTAAGGTGCCTGGGAGTCCGCCAAGCCCAGCGGAGAAACACGGGGCCTCAAGATGCCAGGAGAATGAAGAGTAACGCCAGGACACCTTGCTCTGAGCCATTCTTCCCATCATGTTGAAGTCAGCTCTGGCGTGAAGAGGACGTTCCAGCTGGAGGACCTCCCCTCATGCCCGAGTGAGTCAAGCTTGCCCTGAGCTGGGTGATTCATCACCCTCAGGAACAGTGCCAGGGAGGTGGGGCAAAGGGAGTTGTCCCAATTGACAAAATGTTAGCTACAAGCTGCAAACCAGTCCAGCAAGGTACAGGAGTGGCAGTGACAGGGAGAGAGGCGACGGGTCAGAAGACACCCTGAGTTCAGGTCTTGCTTCCTGACTGTGTGGCACGTGACTTACTTTCTCTGAGCCTGGGATTCCACCTCTTTAAAACGAAGACAAGGTTACTTACTGGCGTGATTGTGAAGGCCAAACAAGACACGACTTTAGCTGGGAGGAGTGTGTGTTAGAAACCCCACGCAGTATAGGAGCTTCTCACGTGATGACCTGGAGACAGGCGGTCACGGCTGGGCTGACCGCAGCCCCCTGTCCCGCCCTGCAAAGCCCTCAGGGATCCAGGCCCCCTCCGGCCCACCACGCGTGTACCCCGTGTACTCTGCTCTCTAAGATGGCAGCTTAGTCTCCAGCCATCCCATTACCATCCAGAAAAGAGGATGAAGGAAGAGACCGACTGCGGGGGGTGGTCATCAGAAAGTAGGCTCTGAGACAGAGATCTCATGTGGGAGGTTGGTGGGGACCACCCACTGGGCCCTGCCCGGTGGGGAAGGAGGCGTTGGACCAGGACGCAGCTGCAACCAGGGCCTCAGCTGATCCCACAGGGAGCTCTGGAGCTGGGACAGCCCTCTGGAGCTTGGGTTGTCCTGAGTTGAGGTCAGGGGACCAGACTTTACTTTGTCCAGTGGTTGGGTGGGTCAGTCAGCGGATATGGGACCCAGAGAAACCTGTGGAGAGGGAGGGTGGTTCTAGCAAATGAAAGAAGGAGACTGGTGTTGGGGGTGACCGGTGTGGGTGAGCTGCACATGCTTAGGCTTGAGGCCCACACAGGCAGGCGGCAGCTCCCCCCGGGCGATGCTCAGTGAATCGATGTTTTTGGTAGGCGTGGGCCTGAGGGCACAAACGTGAAGAATATACTTGCCCTGGATTCGAAGGGCGTTGCAGTCAGTGGAAGGAATAATTGCAGGGCATTCGAACCACAGGGCTCCCGAGAGGGTCACAGGCCAGGCTGGATGGGAAATCAGGGGGGGCGGTGATTCTCGGACCTTCGGGCAGGTTAAAATCAGACATGTTCTGCTCGACACCCTGTAATGGCCTATATGGGAAGAATCTAAAAACAGAGTGAATATATGTATACGTGTAACTGATTCTCTTTTCTGTACACCTGAAACGAACACAACATTGTAAATCAACTATACTCCAATAAAAATTTAAAAAAAGAAAAATCAGACATGTCCCCCCAAAGTCACTATTGGGATCTTCTCTGGCTCTGAAGCTCCGTGAGCTGGTGCCCACTTCACACACCAGGAGAAGCTCTGGAGGCCAGTTGGCCTGTGAAATGGGCCTCACTGGAGGGGCAGTTTTCTACAGGGGAGGCCGTTCCAGACCGAGGATGCAGCAGATGCAATGGTGGCAGGAGGCTTGAGTGGGGTCTGTTGGGGGATCTCCAGGCACGTGGCCGGACTGCTGAGGAAGTGGTGGGTGCCTTGGAGAAGCATCGGGAAGGCAGTGGGAGCCATCCTGAAGAGGGCCTGAGGGGTAGGAGAGTTTGTAACCGGTAGGCCAAACTTTGGAGGTGGCTGCGAGAGAGAGAAGCCACTGGCTTTGGAGTCAGACACCCTGTGTCAGAGATGCAACTCCTGCACCCCTGGCGGCCTGGCTGTGTGCTGCTACAGGACCCAATTCCAAGATGGTGAAGGTGCTGGCTGTCAGCTGGGAGTCCTGGCCAGCTCAAGACTGCCACCCAGGTTCCCCTCCATGTCAATCTTTCCATGTGGGCCTCTTGGCTTCCCCACGTCATGGTGGCTGGGTTCCCAGGAGGAATGTCCCAACAGGACCACACAGAAGCTGTGTCTCCTCTCTGGGCCCACTCTGGGCAGTCACATAGCTCCACTTCAGCTGTAGTTACAGAGCCCCTGAGATGCAAATGGAGGAGAGCACAGACCCCCCCACCTATGGGGTGGGGCACTGTAAGAAGAGCATGGGGGATGGGAGATTTCCTTGCAGCTATTTTAGAAAATGCAGCCTTCCATTGCCTAACAGAGAATCTGGAAGCCAGAGGGAGGCATTTGGAGGCACTGTAAGATGCCTGCCTTCCTTCTTTCTGACATGGCGTGTCAAGATGGCTCTGGAGGTCCGAGTCTATGACTTTATTTGGGAAACGGTGAGGACACAATCACCCCCAAGCCAGACTTACCCAAATCATTAATGGGTACAGGTTGCCAGCCAGCCTAGAGCTTCTACAAATAATCCCATAGATCGTCCGAAGCATTGGTTGCTGACCTTACGTTTCCCGTACGGCTTATCCTATTTAACACAATACATTTAAACCCAAAGATGGGAGACCAGCCTCTGTACATAAACAGTCCTGGGCTGAGCTGCCGCTGAAGGTCCCCAAGGATGGGTAACGAGGAGAGACAAAAACTTAGGAAGGATGAGTGGCCCTTGTCCTACTTACTCTCATCAGAATATATGCAGGCCCATTTTTAAAGACAGAGGACACCCAGGGTAATTTTGAAATAAACTCTAGGGACGGGCAGCCTTCCTGGGGTCCAAGACCTTGATCCCGTCCTGACTTGTGCCGGGTGCAGAGGAGGGCTGCCCTCTAGTACAGCCCCGTCTGCTAAGCCCCAGGGAGCACCCTCTGCCCTTCCCAGCAGCCTCCTGCTTGATGAAGCCCGTGTCATCCTGAACTTGGTCATGAGTCAGCGGAGGGCCCCATTTCTCCCCATCTCCCTCCCTCGGGCCCCCTGGAGCAGGTGTTTGCTGCGCTCCAGGTCTCTCTGCTTACATAACCCTTGTTCCATTTGGAAGGATGAAAAATCTCCCTGGGGTTTATTGTAAACAGGCTTATGTTCACCCAAACACGGCGCGAGGAAAGGTCAGCGGATTATTCATGCGCCTCCGTCTCCCTGCCTGGCGCTCCCCACTCCCCGCCGGCTGCAGACGCTCCCCCGACCCCGACACCTGGGCAGTGGCCAGGACCTGCGCCCGAAGCCTCCATCAGGCCATCGGGGCACAGGGCCCAGTGACGGGCGCCAGGGCCAACTTGGCGGCCCTGATGCTTTCAGGGGCCCCGCTTTGGCGACTGGACCTCAAAGAGGCCGAGGGAGGGAGTAGGGGCGGGGAGCGGGGAGATTTCTTGAATAGCCTCCATGAGTAGAGGCTTGCTCACAGAAAGACCATCTTTTATGATGACGGAAACGGAGCCAGGAACTCGTGGTGAGGGGCCAGCATGCTTCACGTAGGAAACGGAGGGCCCGCTGGCCCAACAGGCCACGGTAACGCCAGTAACATCCAGGCCCTGACGTGACCGCATGTGGTGTGTGCTGAGCATTTACACACATGAACTCACACACACGACCTCACCGGAGACAGCGGCATCAGGCCCATCTCACGGATGAGAAGCTGCGGGTGGGGCTCAGCAAGGAGGACCTATGGGCCTTAACTGCACGGCTGGTACACTGGTGTCGGCTGGCGGCCAGGAGCTCAGCCCAGGTGAAGCATGGGCGCCTTGGCCAGGTCCTCCGCGGGGGCTCTGTGTGGCTGCCCTACTCGGAAATGGTTTTGTCGCCATGACTGAGGGCCCCATGTGCCTATAGGCAGGACTGTTTGGCCCATTAACTAAGCCTGACAGGCCCCCGGGCGTGGTTCTCAAGGTCTGGCCCCCAGACCTAGAGCAACAGCCTCGTCACCTGGGACCCTGTTAGAAGTCACATTCCCAGGTGGAGCCCCCAGGAAGCCCCAGGGGCGAGGGTGTAGAGGCAGGCGCGCCCTCTGTGCGTCCACATGCCCTCTGGTGCTGCTGAGGTTCCAGCTCAAGTTTGAGATGATCAAGTTTGGCCCGGAGATGCAGGGCCAGCCGCTGGGGCCCAAGAGAATGAGGGGGGCTTTCCCACAGAGAAGCTCCAGGTAAGTCCTGCCACAACCAGAGGGGCCAGATGGGCGAGCTCACCACCTCCTCCCCCTCCATCCCGGGGGTCTTTGGAATTCAGTGTCCATCCTGCCCAGACACACAAAGGGGTCAGGCTGTGCTCTGACATCCTCACTGCACCAGAGGGACAGTGTGATGGGGCTCAGGTGTACCCCGAGGGCACCCAGCCGTCCCGGGGCTAATGTTCCGACGGCTGGCGCCTGCCGGGCCCCCGCCCAACACCCACCGCCGTGCCCTCCACCCCCCACCCTGACTGCTTCCTGGGTGGCTGGTCCCTGCGGAATGTGCCTGGCCCGGGTGACCTGGGGCTTCGCTCATCCCACAGAGCAGCTTCGGTAAACACAGGAAATGTGGTTTTGTTCCCAGACACGACAGACTGCACGAGACTCTGGTGGATGGGACATGCTCCTTCCAGGAAAAGTCCCCAAAGCCGGTCTCAAAGCTGACCCTCCCTGGATTCTATATGGGCGTGAGGCCAAACCCCAGCTCCCCAAGGAGAAAAACTCCCAGGCTTGGGGGGCTTTCTAAAACTTGGGGGCAATGATGTCACACTCTGAGGTCACAGTTCTATAAGTGAGGGAGGCGTCACCCACTTCCGCTCTTAACCCTTTGGAACTGCCAGGGCCCTACGAGGGGAGGAGCCATACAGCCCCCCGCACTGCTGTGGGCAGGTCCCTGGGCCTGGAGTCAAATCCTAGCACTGCCTGTGGGAGCTCTGTGACCTTGGACAAGTGGCTGTGCCTCGGTTTCCTCACGTGTCCAAGGAAGATAATAACAGTACCTGTCTGGGAGAGTTGTCATGGGGATTAAATGAGGGGGATATGGTAACTAATGATGATGTTCTGGGTAAATGCTTTTGACATGGATGAATGGATAGATGATGCATGGATGGATGGGTAATTAGGTGGATGAGAGGAGAGATGGATGGACGGGTGGATGGATGGATGGATGGGTGGATGGATGGGAGGATGGATGGACGGATGGATGGATGGATGGACGGACGGATGGATGGATGGAGGGATGGAGGGATGGGTGGAGGGATGGACAGGTGAGGAAGAAGAGTAAGGTGTGGCCTGGAGAATCCAGGTGTGGGTGGTGTGTGGGTGGTTACTGTACACACCTTCTAACTTTTCTGCATGTCTGGACATTTCCATAATAAAGTTGGGGAACACCATTCCACCCACTGCCCCCAGGCTGGCTTTTTCTCAAAGAGCAAAGGCCAATTTTCCCACAGGCCTTTTGGGCACCGGTGAGTGGAGCCACTGATCTGCCGGCTACAGCAGCACCCAGGAAGGTGCTAAGGACGGCACCCTGGGGACAGCTCTGCAACTGTCCTGCCTGAGGCTCTGATGAGCCGGTTTTGTGGCGTTCAGCCTCTGCCCTCAGCAGGCCCAGTCCTTTGTGGTGGCACCTCTGCTCCTGAAGGTCCCTCGCCCCGGAGTGCCCTGGAGTCCCTCCTTCTTTTTATCTGCCTAGAAATTTGTAGATTCTGACTCTGCCCGTCAGGTTACCAAGGGCCAGCTGCATTTCTGTAAGAACTGCAAATGTGCATTGTTAAAACCTTAAACAGAGGCATTCAGGTTAAATAATTGGACCCCAGAGGTGAAGTCTGATGCCTATAAAAAAAAATGAAAAAAAAAATGGATAGAGGATGGCCACGTGGACAGACACCTGGTAAGTTAACTTTCTGCTCACTTACTGTTGCAAGATGGCTCTGAGAGGCTGGGTCTGTTTTATATTTAAAACAACCCTATGTGGCATTCTGGTTATGATTCCCACTTCACAGATGGGGAAACTGAGGCCCATGGAGAGTTCTTAAGTGATGTCCAAGGACACCCAGCAGGTCTGTGTCAGAGCTTGGGTTTGAGTCCAGGCAGTCTCGCCCCACATCTGATGTGCCTAGTTTTGTGCAATGTTTGAGGTTCACTCAACTTCTCTTCCTCCTCGGGCTGGTGGCTAAGTACGGGCACAGTCTGGCCACAGGGCTGCCCAGTTCAGCCAGAGGCAACGCTCCTGATGGATTCAGGGCCCTTCATCAGTGAAGCCGACACCCACCGAGCGCCATACACAGAAGGTTGAGACCCCAGAGGACAAAGACAGGTCAGCCCTCCAAGCAGCCTGAACCCAGTGACCATGGCCCCAATCAGGCCCAGGGTCTCCAACCACCCTGACGAATGTTAGTGGCAACACAGACGTCAGAGAGGTTTCCTTCACAGCAGTGAGGGGAAGGCTGAACTGTGGGAGATGAATCACCATAAAAACCATAATAATAATAATAACGCCAGGCATGAACTCTTGCCTCTGCCAAAGCCAAACAAATGACGGGGTGTGGACGGGGCTGTCCCTTCAGTTTATGGGTCTCTCAGGCCGTTTACGAGGCTGCGTGGTCTGCATCCGAAGTGGGCAGCACGGTCAGTTCTATTATATCTGGGCCCGTTCCAGGCCTCAGTGGTTTGAAGGGAAACCAGCCTACCGAATCACAGTGCCTTGCCCAACGTCCCCAGATACAGTTTTCTTCGACGACTCTATCAACCCGCGTTTTGACGGCTGTCTGCCCAGATGAGGTGCATCAGCTGTGGCCCAGCCATCCTTCCCTGAGCTGCTCCGGCACAAGCACTTCTCTTCTCTTAATGGTGATGGTGGGTGATGGGTGGCGGGCTTTGCCCAGGGAAAACCCTCCGGCTCAAACCCTCTCAGTCCTGGCTGATTGAGAACTTTAGAATCATCCAGAGAGTTCAGCAAGCTAGAGATGCCTAAGGTGACGCCCAGAACTTTGGATTCGGACGGTCTGGGTTGGGCGCAGGAAATGGTATTTTAAAATAACCCCTCCCAAGAATTCACAATGGCAGGGTGGGTATTGTGCTTGGTTCTAAGTTGTGGGCATCGGAGCCACCTGGGAGGGGGTCACAGATGAACATTCCTACACCCTGGCTGACGCCTGACTCAGGAGGTCTGGGGTGGGGCCTGGGAATCCGTATCTTTTACTATTGCTTTATTTTATTTATTTATTTTTGGCTGTGTAGGGTCTTCCTTGCCTGGCGCGGGCTTTCCCTAGTTGTGGCTCGCGGGCTCTAGAGCGCAGGCTCAGTAGTTGTGGCGCACGGGCTTAGCTGCTCTGCAGCATGTGGGATCTTCCAGGAGCAGGGCTCAAACCCGTGTCCCCTGCATTGGCGGGTGTATTTTTCACCGCTGCGCCACCAGGGAAGTCCCGGGAATCTGTATCTTTTCAAGCAGTTTCCCATGGAGATGGCAAGAGGAGCGTTCAGGAAACTTGGCTTGGCCAGCGCGCTCCTTCCCCGGATTGGAAGTGTCCCCAGGACACAGTGTGGTGTCCCACCCGATGATGGGTGGGCCTTGGTCTGCTGCGCACCAGATCTGGGATACCCTCCCCCACCCCTTGGGTGGTCCTAAGTCACCCAAGGGTCCATTGCTGGCTTTCCAGGACCCTGAAGGCCACACACCAAGGCCGCAAGCAGTGGGTGGTCATGTTGGCAGTCCCCTAAAGCCAGCAGCTGAAGGACAGTGTTCAGAGCCCCCGAGCGGTGCCAGGGGTTAGGGTGGGGCTGGAAGGGGCATCGCCTTCACTGGTTTTCACTCTAAAACTTTCACAGCAGGGGGTCAAACGGGGCAGGTGACCTTTGGGAGAGGTCAGGTTCTCCCAGAGAGAATGCCCGCCCTTTGGTGCACATCTGGGTCTTCGTGCTCCTTGCATCATGCCCTCTGCGGGCATGGGAGTCCGAGCACGGTCACCTCGTGGGGACCCTGGCCAAGAGGCTACCACCCCTGCCCCATTTTTGTAGCCCACAGAGAGAGAAGGGGCAGCGACATGCAGACCGAGGCCGTAGCTCAGCTCAGTCCGGCTGATGAGAAGCGGGCTGGGCAACAGCCATTTCCCGGGGCTGGAGGAGTCTTCTCCACCTGCTCCAAGCACAGGCATGGGGGTTCCTCAGAGTAACAACCTGCCCAGCTTGAGCGTAGGGACCTTGGCTGGGGCATGGGGATGGGGGCATCACTACCCAGAACGACTCCCCTGGCCAGGGCTGGGGCCATGGGAAGGGAGTAAGGCATTTGCCTTGGGCCCAACATTTAAATGGAGGCCAAAAGTCTCAAAATGAATTTTCAAAAAATCCACAATGGACAAAATATCAAATTTCAAGGAAGGACAGAATCTGATCCTGAGTTGGCGTGACACTGCCTCACCTGCCACACCCTCATCTTGGCCCCAGTTCCAATCAAATTTTATTTACAAAAACAGGCCAGGCAGTAGGCAGTAGTATGCCAGGTGGCTTTTTGTTTGTTTGTCCGTTTTATTTTGTTTTTTACTATTATACCAAAATCTTAACTCATCTTGATTACCGAGATTTTTGGCACTCCCTTCAATTTTGCACCCAATCCTGCAGCTGCCCCTCGAACTCTGGGGACCCTGGCCTGAAATGTCCCACAGTGAGACGCTCCTCAGCCTGGGAGCCCCAGTCCCTAGGTACTGGGCATCCTGCTGCCCCGGCAGCCGCCCCCTCCCTCAGCAGGACTGTATATTTGTAGTGAACATTCCCGAGCGCGTTGCTGCTGACGGGGCAAAGCCTTTGCCAGGGGTATTTGCATCAAAGTCTTTTCAACTTTAATGGTGTATGACATTTTTGAGACAAAATATGGTTCAGCTAATCATATTTTAATAGCTCTACCTTTATAAGCGGACTGCCTTGGAGTGCACACAGTAATATTTTAATTTCTTAGCTCTGATGAGCATCGTTCTAACCAGGTATTCAATTTCTCCATTTATAAATTTCGCTCCCAGATGTTGGATGCCAGGGAACTCTACAGAACAACTATACAAATATAATATTTAATATTGGATGTCAGTTTGCGTGTTCCACTCAATTTCCTGGAAAGAGCTCGAAACTCCTCTTATTCTGGGCGGAATATCCAATCAGTTCCATACTCTGAGGCCCAGCCCGGATTGCCATGTAATACCGCATAACTAAATTCTCTAATTTCTGAGAGACAAATTTGGAGCAGATGTAGGAAAAGTGTGTCATTTGTTTCCAAACGCAACAGTTATCAGGCCGAGTAACTGGGAGGGATAATTAGCAAGGGGCCAAGTTCACGAGCGGGTCCCCCAAACCAGGAGACTTGCCGGGCAACCCACCCTGCCCTTAGGAAGGCACACAGGGTGGGGGGCTCCGCACCACGGTATCAGCTGCTGATGGGGGAGGCCAGACCAGACTTGTGGGTCTGGAGCACGTTTGCATTGGACGTGGAACTAAAAAATAAATAAATAATGGGATGCCAGGGCAGGAAGGTGAGTGGCACGTAACCCCAGCCCTCGTTGTAAACGGGATTCCTCTGACGCTCGGAGTGTCTGCAGTTACCCAGTCCCACCCCGGCTGGGACCCGGGCTTGTTCACGTCCTCAGCCCAGCTCACTCTCAGTCTGGGGGTCATTCGGTTCTTTGGGACTCAAAAGAGGCTCTGTTCTTGGTGACGCCGTCTTAGTGACGTTGATGTACACCGTCAGCTAAGAAAGAGCTCTGGGGGTGCAGAAGCCGCACGAGAACAACGCCACAGGCAGCCTCTGGGGACCCGGACCAGCCTCAGCGAGTGTCCAAGAGAGGGACGTCTCCCGATGAGGGCATCTTTCTGGGGATGCGGCTCATGAGCTGGCCTGTTCCTCGGTTTCCTCATCCAGAGAAGGAATGCCTGATCCCAGGAGGAGGCCTCCCCCCGATGCTGTAAACAGGGGGGAGGAAATTATGAAACAAGGTACTCTGAGCCTCCCAGTGGGAAATTGGGGTAAATTCCTGACATCCAGTACTGCGTGCTCTTCTTGGTCCAGGCATAATTGAGGCAAGGTGACAAATGGTGCAAAACAGGCCCTTCTGGGAAACCTATCGGGACACCAGTGACTGGAAGGCAGGAGGTCCCGGGGCTGGTCCCAGCTCTCCTGGCACCTCGGGCAATGCGTGCCCCCCTCGGAGCCTCGGTTTCTCCTTCCAGAAGGAGGGGGTTGGATGCGACACCTGCAAATCCCTGCTGCTCTCAGGAGATTTCTCTCTCCTCTCTCCCCTCCAGGTGAGGACGGAGGATGCAGACGAAGGCCCCTCATCATTTTCTTGCCAGGAAAGAAAGGAACGTGAGTCCTCTGCGTGTTTGGGCCCCAAGTGGAGCTTAAGGAGTCACAGCTGCGACGCCATATGGGGGAAGTGCGTGGGTGGTTCGGCCTTTCCTGCCTCTTTCATTCTTGGTCGGGCCAAGTCCAGGAGCATCCTCCCTCTCCCCCCGCCAGAGTATCGGTTCGCCTCCTTCCTTTCTCCCTGTCCCTTCCCCTCCTTCCAGACACCAAGCAGCCTAACTCCGCCGCAGCGAGCCTCGTTGTGGGAAGGGAACCGCCTCGGGTCTCCCTGGTGTCTGGGGGGTCTGCTGCTAATTGGGTTGGAAAAGATGATCCTGCCGCACAGCTGTCGGCAGAGCTGGGCCCCAGTGACACGGGAAAAACCAAATGCAGACAGCCGGGTGGAGTTACCTGCTGAAACTCTGTGCCAGGCTCAGACCCCAGAAGTCGGAGAGGACAGCCGGGCACTTAGATGGGAGAGGAGCAGAGGAGAGGCAATGAGGGACCCTCACTGGAGTCCCCCAGCCGGATGCTGAGATGACCCTTTCCCTGCAGGCCTGCTCACACCCCCTGCCCGCCTCCCTGGGCGTCTATGAAATCAAAGCTTCCTCACCCCCTTTACACCCACACTCAGAACACTGCTCTCTGGGGCTGCCCAGCAGCTGAGCCAAGAGTGCCCTGGGCCTGCAGTCCCACGAGGCGCCCCCCAGAGTGGAGCGCACGTCCGGGTCCCGCTGCCAGCCACTGGTTCATTCACTCGTTCAAGCATCACTTATTTACTGAGAATATCGAACAATCCGTCTCTACGCTGAGCACTAGGAATAAAGAGGTGACGTGGACAAGACGGCTGCTCTCCTCCCCTATTTGTCACCCTGTTCTCCCCACCCCCCAAAGTAACAGAGCCCTGAGTTTAGCTGGCATGTGTTCAGCCACAATTAAAACTACATTTCCCAGCCTCCCTTGCAGCTAGATGTGGCCATGTGATTACATTTTGGCCAATCAGATTAAGCAGAGTGTGGTGGACCTTCCTTTGAACAACACAGTTGATCCCAGCTTTCTGCCCTTTCCTCTTGAAGATCTTCTTTCCTGCTGGCTGGGATGGAGCTGCTGAAGTGGCCATCTTGAGCAAGGTGGCTTTGGGCAAAGAGGTCCCATGTGGTAGGTTAATCAAACAGAAGAGGCCACGTCCTCAGGACGTTATGAAGGAGCGGCACCACGCCAGCCCTGACCTGCCTTACTCCAGACTTTGGTGTGAAAAAGAAAAAAGAAAAACAAATCTGCCTTCTTTAAGTGACTGTTACTTTGGGTTTCTATTGTTTCCAGCTGAAGATATTCAAAACCTACAAAACAAGTGATGACACTACAACAGGGGCGTGCAGCCTTGGCTACAACAGAGGGGACCCGTGGCCTGGTCTTGGGGATCAGAGGCAGCTGTGCGTGGCTGCAACCTGCAGGGTGTGTTGGCCTGGGGAAGGCAAGTTGGCGGGGTTGGGGGAGGCGGATTTCAGGAAGAAGGAAGGCCTGAGGAAGCTCAGTGTGTCTGCGGAAGCACTGGGTCCTTCAGGGAGGTGGGCACCCCCTGCTCTGAATCTGTGAAATGCAGACAAGGCCTTAAAAGATGTTGTCCTTGATTCAAAGGAAGAAGTTCATTACTACGACAAATGCGAGGTCATTTTGCCTGCCGCCAAGGTTGAAACGTTGCTGTCTGATTTTGAAGACTAGTAAACAGCTGACAGTAGGCTCACGTAGACGTTCATAATTGTTGATCGTCCAGGAACGGCTTCTCGGGTCAGCTCAGAGCTTGATGACTTGCGGTTCCGTCTCCTTAGCACCATGGTCCACATGTCCCTTGTCTGAATGGTCAGTGCCCTCCTCTCCTTAGGTTCAGCCAATCCCCTTCTTTCCTCATTGCCAGCAAGTCCCCAGTGCCTTACGGGGGAGGGCGGGGGTGGAGAGAGGAGGCAATGCGAAGCCATCCCACTGCCAGGCTCGGGGAAACCATCCCAGCCACACACCAAGCTAGGCCATCGAGGGGCAGACTCCGTCTCTGTGGTCACCCCTGCGTCCAGCTCTGTCCCAGGACACTCCAAGGCATTCTGGGAAGAGAGCCTAGAACAGCCTAGAATGTGGGCGCAGGAAAGAACCTTGAGGGAGGAGAGGCACAACAACGACCTTCAGAGCAGAGCGCGCTCCATTCACAAAAGCACTCCTGTGTCTCAGAGGTTACTGTGCGCTTGCAGGACAGTTGGTGTAGTCCATTCGTGTAAGCAGGTCCACTCTCCTCCCAAGTCTCTGGCATGTGATCAATACGAAAAATTTAGGCCAGGCTGCTGCCTCTGCCGTTTACAGATGAGACACTGTCCCAGAGCTACGAAGCTAGAGGTGGAAGCAGCCTCAGCTGTCTGACTCCCAAACCCACACTTTTCCCCAGGAGTCTAAGTGGGGAAAATTCCACTTTTCCCCAGAATTCTATGTGGCTCTGTGCCTTGGAGAATGAGAACGAGGGTGGCCAGTACGTCCAGAGCACCCGCTTTGTGCTGAGCCACCAGCTCTCCTGGCCAAGGAGGGCGGGCATCTGTGGGCTCTCCAACCCCTGCTGGTCTGTGAAACGCACCTGGAACACATGGCCCGGGGGCAAGAAGAGAGGACTGCGTCTTCTGCCTCGTATCAGGCCCTCCCCAAACAGAATAATAATGAAAGCTGATTTGCTATTCTCGGAACCAGGATTTGATCAAACGGTGACAGGCCAGCTCCTACGTGGGATGTGACAGCAAGTGAGCGGGTCACAGAGATTTTGCACACCTTTTCAGGTTGGCTGTGAGATACTGCCCAGCATCCGGGTGCCCATCCACCCGGCAGCATCAGCAGCTGCTGGCATGAGTTTTGTCACTCAGACAGCACAGAAGCTACACTGCGTTTAAAACTTTGCTAGTATCATCTATTCCCCATCATGTGTTCTGCTTATCGCTAGATAACAAAGTTCCAGGTTTGTAAGACCAGCAAAGACAGTCACTCATCCGAAGATGCTAAGGAAGCCCCCAGGAGTCAACGTGGTCCTGCTGTCCCGAGGGTCGTCCAGTTCAGCAGACAGTGGCCCGGTGGCCTCTTGCTCCCCGCATTAGGGGTGCCAAGAGGCCTCAAGATGACCGCTGCCCTTCCAGCCTTCCTTAGCCAGAGGGCATCCAGCCACGTCCGAAGACACGCTCAGCCTGACGTGGGGCGGTGGTCTGCAGGACGGGCCACAGGCGTCCACCCTGAGACCCTCCTTAGTAAAGACATGATTCAAGAAGCAGGAATGAGCGGCCATGCCCGGACCACCTCGGATGCATTTTCCTCCGTGGATTATTAAATTAAGGGCATATTTCACTGAGAACGATTATCTCCTCGCTGGTTTCGGAGGATGTATTTAGTAGAAGTATTTCAATTCTGGTGTCGTTTAAAACTAAAAATCAAAATATCGTTTGTGATATCCAGGTTCTTTCTTCTGCAGAAATGCGCACTGTGGTGTGTTACCATCACGCCTCCACCATTTGCGCCTTAGGTGTACTTGCAGGTGCGTTTATTTGGTTTTCGACTGCGTTTTTGGCTGAAGGATCAGGATCACACGTCTAATCTCAAAGGGTAGGATACTCCCAGATGGCATGTGAATTTGGCAAACGTTCCAACTGGTTTAACACCAACAAGTGGCTTCCAAGGGGGGAATGAGGGCAATTCAAAATTTTATACTTTGCAAAAGATAGCTTTTTTTTTTTTTTTTTTTTTTGGCATCCCCCGTATTGCTAGGAACAAACTATTTTCTTATTTGAAAAAAAACAAAACAAAAACCCACCCTGCCTTTTTATGGGAAAACTTGTTCGGCTCTGTGTATATTATTCCACATGAAAGCAGTTTTGCCTTCATTTGTGGCTGCCTGATTACAAAGACAAGATCTTTAATTAAAATTGGTTTGGTTATGTGTACGTCTTTCAAAGAAAACCATCGAAATAGCATTTGTGACTCATTACCTTCTTAACAGGGATGCTATCCTATCTGCCTCCCTGTTTTCGATAGAGATGCTGACCTTGAACGAGGCGG
Source organism: Aethalodelphis obliquidens (assembly GCF_003676395.1). Taxonomy (NCBI): domain Eukaryota; kingdom Metazoa; phylum Chordata; class Mammalia; order Artiodactyla; family Delphinidae; genus Aethalodelphis; species Aethalodelphis obliquidens. The sequence goes on along the minus strand of NW_020837964.1, from coordinate 2,778,662 downwards.
GGGGGGATGTGCCAACAGGGAGCTCTGTCGCACCCTGAAGTTGTCTTTCTGGGTCTGTGACTTTGACCTGGGGAGTGGGTTTGGTCTGACAATGTGTCGAGGGCATGTAATTCAGGAGGGCAGGGCAGGCGGGCTGGGACTTTTGCAGACCAGCGGCATCTTCCGGGTGGGTCCTGGGCTCATGCGCTCGGGAATGCCCCGCTCGACTTGGCTGGACGGGAAGGGCAGGCCGGAGCTGATTTCCTCATCATCCTCACATGCCCAGGGTGGATGTGGGATCACATGGCTTTCGGGAACCGCTTCCAGCCGAGGCACAGGTCTGCCTAGATCCGAAAGGCTGTCTAACATGTTAGCGAAATTAGTGCTTAGCAATATTTTTGAGAATTCTGTGGTTTGGGCGTTTTATGTTTTTTCCTCTGCCAAAACAAGTTTGCTAACTTCTTTGCTTCTCTCTCTGCCGCAGAGAAAAGCAAAGGGACTCTAAATCGTTTGCACATTTCATGTTGACGGCGTCCTGCACTAGCACGATGGATGGGAAGTGAGGCTTCAGCTGGGCTTTCAATAACTGGGTGACCCAGGTTCACCCCCTCACCGGCGCTCCCCACCTGATCCCAAGGGCAGCTGTTCTTCCCCGCTCCGCCCCGTGGACCTAGTGCGTTTCAAAGTTGTATGGGGTGAATGTGAACGTCTGGCTTTTCCAAGTGTGCCTGGGATTTTCCAGTTCTGTCTCCTCTTTAACCCAGGCAATACCAGCCACATTCCAATTCCTTGGGTGAGTAATGATGACAAGAGCTAATACTTAATGAGCCCATACTGGGCACCAGGTCTTGTCTAAATGCTTTCTGTTCCCTGATAGGTTTAACTGTCCTAATAGCCTGAAACCAGGTTGCTGGGATTAAATCCTAGCTCTACTGAGCTGTGTGACCTTGGGCAAAAATCTTAACCTCTCTGTGCCTCAGAAAGACCCCCGGAGAAAGTAGTGTGACCGGTCAGGTGAAAGCGATTAAACATGCAGCGCTCTTAAGAGGACAAGCAACCCCTCAACATGCCAGCTGTTACCATCCCAGTGTCCCACAGCTGAGTACTACCAATGGCACCCAGCAAGCTGGTGGCAGAGCTGGGGCCAGGCTTTTGATCACTAGACTATAGTGCCCAAGACAGAAGCAGTAGCTGCAAAATGCCATCGCCGGTTTCAGGGTGTTTGCATAAAAGGACTTCTCACACGAGCCTTGGTCATTGGCCGCTGTGGGGTAGCTTCATGCACCGGAAGGGGTGGGGGTGGGCGAAGGCAGAGCCTCCTGGAGGGGGAGGCCCCCATCTGTGAGAGAAGGAAGTGCTACATGTGGGGTGCGTACAGTCCCCTGCCTCACCTCTGGAGGAGACGGGGAGCTCTGTTTGCCTGCCCACTTCCCGGGCAGGTGTGTGGCGAGCGGACCAAGGGGCAGTGAGGGAGCTGGAAGCAGGACAGAGAGGCAGCACTGTGACAGGCGGTGACTGTAACGAGCCAAAGGTCCCTCAGTGGGGCTGGTGACACGAGCCGTCACAAGGAAGCGGTCATGGACTGACACGAGAGCAGCGTCAAGACCTATCATGCTGGCCACGCCCCACCGCGGCAGCGCGTAGGGAGAAAAGTATCGCACACGTCTGCATCTCCTTCTGTGTGCGTAAAGGAACTCTGCAAGAATAAGAGTGGGGGTCCCCCAGGGGAGGAGGCGCTGAAACTGGACAGATGGGCCACAGAGGTGAGAGTAAGCCATGCATATGTATATATGCACACATATACACACACACGTATATACATATATACACACATATAAATACATACCTACTGTGTCAGTATTTATATATACAGTATTTATGCTGTATATATATTTACATATGGTATATATGTATACGTGGTATAGACATACATGTATAGATCATGTATTGTATATATAGTGATTAATAAATATATATAAATCTAAGTGAATAGGTAAATGTCTATGCATTTAAGGACAGAGCTTCAAAATATCATTAAGCAAAATTATACAGTAAATAAAAAAGGCAAAACCCCAAAACTCCACGGTCGTAATTGGGGATTTTAAAATCTCCTTCTCAGTAACAGAAAAAATGAGTAGACAAAAGAAATCAGTACAAATATAAACGCTCTGAGCCACCTTGACCGAATTGAACGTACAGAATATTCACTCAACAGCTGTAGAATGAGAGCACGTGAAATGTTCACCAAGACAGACCACACGCTGGACCACGAAACAAGTTGCCATCCGTTGTAGAGGACTGACACACAGAATGTATCCTCCGACCACAGTGGAATTAAATGAGAAATAAACACAATGGGATGTCTGGAAAAAATCCCCAAATACTTGGAAATTAAGGAACACACTTCTAAACAACCCATGTGTCACAGAACAAATCACAGGGGAAATTATGAAATATTTTGTAATGAATGACGATGAAAGCAAAGCATATTATGATTTGCAGCACTCAGCTAAAGTGATCCTTAGAGAGAAAGGTATAGGTTTGATGCCTATGTTTGTTGGTAAAGAAGAAAAGTTTGAAGTTAGTGGTCTAAACAACTAAGTTAGAAAGCTACAAACAGAAGAATAAGTAAAAGTGTGTAAGTAAAAGGAAGCAGGCTGCAATAAGAGCAGACGTCAAGGAAATAAAAATATTTCAGTAACAGAAAAACATCAAAAGGCAAAAGTTGTTTCTTTGAAAAGATTAATACAATTGATAAGCCTCTAACTCAAGTGATCAAGCAAACAATAGAGAAAACACAAACCGTCAATATCAATAATTATTATTAATTCAGTGGGGGAAAGGATGATCCTTTTAACATGCTGCTGGAACAACTCGATATCCTTAGGGAGAAGAAATGAACTTGACACCTCTCTGACACCACACACAAAACTTTGAGATGAATCTTATACCTAAACATAGCCAAGATGCATAGATAACATACAATTTATTAGAGAGAACGCAGAAAGCACTAACTAAATTAAAACTTGCTAAACTGTACTGCACCAAAATTTAAAACCTTTGCTCTTTAAGAGACACCATTAAGAAAATGAATAGGGAAGCTACAGATTGCGAGAAAATACTTGCAAAACATATGTCTAATGAAGGATCACATCCGGAATACAGGAACTCCTACAACTCAGTAATAAAAAAAGATAATTCAAGGTTTAGGATGCACAAACTATTTGAACAGACACTTCACAGAAGAAGATATACAAATGGCCATTTATCACATGAAAAGATGCTCAACATACTTAGCCATCAGCAATGCAAATCAATACCATAGTGAGATAGCACTGCACACGCCAGGGAGCTAAAATTAAATCCACTGACAACACCAAATGCAACCACTTTGGAAACCAGCTTGGTGGTGTCTTATTGAGTAGGACATATGTCTACCTTTCAACCCAGCAATTCCATTCCTGAACATTTACCCAAAATAACTGAAAACAGATGTCCCTAAAAGGGCAAGTATGCAAATTTTTATAGCAGCTTTATTCATAATAGCCAAAAAGTGGAAGCCAGCCAAATGACTCAACAGGTGAATGGACAGACACATTACAGTTTATTTAAGTAACGGAATGAGAGGCAATTAAAAAAAAAAACCAAAAACCTTCCTGATGCACACAGCATGAAGGATGAAGCTCAAAAGCGTGCTGACAAAAAGCAGCTGGACACAGAGTACGTGCTCTGTGATTCCATTACATGGAGTTCAAGGACAGAAAAAACTACCATGCTGATAGGAATCAAGAACGCTGGCCAGAGGCTTCCCAGGCGTAGTGGTTAAGAATCCGCCTGCCGATGCAGGGGACACGGTTCGAGACCTGGTCAGGGAAGATCCCACATACCGCGGAGCAACTAAGCCTGTGCGCCACAATTACTGAGCCTGCGCACTAGAGCCTGTGAGCCACAACTACAGAGCCTGCGACCCACAGCTACTACTGAAGCTCCCGTGCCTGGAGCCCGTGCTCCTCAACAAGAGAAGCCACTGCAATGAGAAGTCATGCACTGGCAATGAAGAGTAGCCCCCGCTCGCTGCAACTAGAGAAAGCCCGTGCGCAGCAACAAAGACCCAATGCAGCCAAAAATAAATAAATAAATTTACTAAAAGAAAAAAAAGAAAAAGAACCCGGGCCAAAATCGTTTGCACCTGGCAACCAGAAGTTAAGGACCAGAGATGCAGATGGGAGGGATGTGGGTGTAGCTATAAAAGGGCAACAGGAGATACTTATGGTGATGGAACTGTTCTGTATCTTGACTGTGGTGGATACACAGCCATACACAGGTGATAAAATTGCACAGAACTACATACACACACACACGTAAAACTGCAGAAATCTGAATTAGATTGGAGGATTATATTAATGTCAATATCCTGATTGTGATATTGTAATATTGCTTTTCAAGGTGTTGCCATTGGGGGAAACTAGGTGAAGGGTACATGAGATTTCTATTTATTGTTCATTACAAATGCATGTGGATCTACAAAAAGCTTAAATTTATAAAACCACAACTACTTGGCCCCTCTTCATCCCCTTCCCTACTGCTAACTGGAACGTAGGTGCGATGGCTGGAATTGAAGCAGCCATCTTGGGCTATCGACTGGACCTTCGGAGTGGAGGTTGCTCACATTACAGCAACAAGATGGGAGGAGCCTGGTCCCTGAGGACTACATAGAGAAAAGCATACTGGCCCAGACTGTCTCCCGGGATTTTCATGAAAGAGAAACTTTTAACTCATTTAAACCCTTGCTACTAGAAGCGTGATCCACGCACCAGCAGCCGTGACACCTGGGAGCTGGTTAGAAATACAGAATCTTAACCCAACCCCAGACCTACTGGATTAGAATCTGCATTTTAAACAAGATTCCTGGCTGATCCATGTGCAGATTAAAATTTGGGAAGCACTGATTTTAGCAATTGCTATAATGCATCTCTTAATTTTAATCCAACTCTAACTATTACAGGTACATTATTAGTAATTTTAATGATAATACTCCTTAGAGATTTAGCAGTACTTTTACTCCCTGAGACATATTTCTTGAAGATCGAGGCAGTAGGAGTGAGAGAAGGTTTTCAATGAACCAGCATCTTTTATGTATGAATATATGGGAGGGCGGGTGGTGGTTGATTAATCGGCCCAAATCCTTTTGGCCCACCTGACTGTACCTGCAGCAGCAGGTACACTACCCAGCTCCCTGAAAACATCCCACCTCAAACACCTGTGCCTCATCTGACCCACCTAGAGGGGGCAGGGCGGGGGCTTTCTCTGTCCCCAAGGGGGTTGCTCAGCCCTGTACAGGAGCAGCTGCAAAGTGTGGGGAGGCTGATGCCCAGGGTGCCCCTCAACCAGTGGGCTGTGGACAATCGCCCCAGCTCTCCTGCGTCCCGGGGGCGAGGTGAGTCCGCCAGGTTTCTCGGGGGTCTGCAGTGGAACCATGCTTGCTCCTCGTGCGTTAAGGCATCCTTCATTCCTTCCCTGTTCCAGTCTCCACACTCCCTCATACCTACTGCCCAGGATCCCCCCGCCCAAGTAACCCACCCCGCCCCGCTCCTGGCACAGGCTCTGCTTCTTAGGGGTCCAAGCTGAGACACCAGGAGACCAAGAATCCTGAACCCCAGCTCACAAAACTCAAGGGAGTTGCTCATTTCATGCACGGCACCACAAAGAACCGAGACCTCGCCGTCTCAGCGAGAGTAAGCAGCCCCAGTTAGAGAAAAGGCTGCCCTTTGGGAGATTTCACTGGGAAATCACACAAAATCCCTGGAGAGCTGGCGTTTATCAGCAGTTGCTCTGTCTCCCCACTGGGGCTGCAGCGCTGCTGGGCGCACACGCCGAGTCTTTTTCTTTTGCGGTACGCGGGCCTCTCACTGCTGTGGCCTCTCCCGTTGCGGAGCACAGGCTCCGGACGCGCAGGCTCAGCGGCCATGCCTCACGGGCCCAGCCGCTCCGCGGCATGTGGGATCTTCCCGGACCGGGGCACGAACCCGTGTCCCCTGCACCGGCAGGCGGACTCTCAACCACTGCGCCACCAGGGAAGCCCCCACGCCGAGTCTTAATGGAACAGCCACTGTGCCCTTTCCCTGCCGAGAACTGGGATGGTTGAGCCAGAAGCAAAGAAACTCAGGCCGGATCCTGGTAACGCTAAGCCCATACTGTTGTTGTTCTGACAACCAACTCCGATGGCAAAACAGCCCCTGTGCTGTCTGTACCAGTGTCATAACGATGCCAAACGAACAGACTCAAAGACTTGAGAAGTCAGGCAAAGCCTCACTGTCTTTTCAAAAAGTGCTTTATTAAATTCATCTTTAAAATGACAACTGACAGAAGACTATTCACACGAACAATTAATAACCTCCCCGTTCCCAGCTGTGTTTTCACCCCCACTTCTGCTCCAAGGTGACCTGCGTGGATCGCTGCGTCCTCTCACATTTTTCTCCACGTTGACATAAACATATGGCGTTTTATTGAGGTTTGTGTTTACAAAGTCGAGGTGGGGCACTACAGTGGTTTAGGGCTCAGATCCTGGCTAGGCCACTTACAGCTGTGTGTTTTGGGGCAGGTTGCTTGGCTTCTCTGTGTTTCCTCAATTACCAAATGGGACTAATAATAGTACCTGCCTCATAGTATTGTTGTGAGGATGTATACAGTGCCTAGTGCATGCCCTACGAGTATCTGCTATTGTCACGCGATTTTCCTTTCTCACTTAACGATACATTATTGCCATTCTTACCAGGTCAATAGGTTTATACCTCATGACACATATTCCACCCTTGCAACAACTCCCCCAGAGAAGGTAGGTATTATTATCCTATTTTACACATTAAAAAAATGAAATGGCTCAGAGAAGTTAATTTGCCTGAGGCCACACAGCCAGAGGGCATTATCAGACAACGAGGGGGAACAGAATAATTTTTTGAAAATTATCTTGAAAATGAAAACATTCTGAACTGTGGGTTAGACTTTTTTAGGTAGGGATAGAAGCCGGTCCATGCTCTTCCCTCAGCCGCAGATGCCTGGTCAGGGTGCCCATCCCATTTCAAAATCTCTCCTGACCCATCCTTCTCTCTGTGGGTTTCCTGGGCTGAAGGGGTAAAGTTGCATCACACTCTGGCAGTCTCCCTCCTGCCCGCCTTTCCTTTACTTGCATTTTGGGTCATTTTGATCATTTTTAATGATAAAAATAGAGGTGGATCGAAGAGCAGGGACACTCACGTCTCCCGCAATAAAACCTTGGCTTTGACGAGCGCGTCCCGCAAGGAGGAACACGCCGGCCCAGGCCATCCAGGTCGACCCGGGGCCGGTGCGGTCATCCCGGCGAAGGGTGGCGGGAGTCCCCGCAGCTCCTCTCCCTGATCTCCCCACTGGCACCACCACCGGGAAGGAGCTGCCAGCCCCAGCGCCGAGGTGGGCAGGCACTGCTGCCGCCCAGTCCTCTCTGGGAACCATTTTGTAGGTGAAAATAAAGCAGCGCTTTTATCCGAGGCGAGCGGCATAATCACCAGATGCACATGAAATCACTTAAACTCTGGGAGCCCGCAGCCCCCGCGGCTTAATTACACAGCAGGGCCGTGTTCTGCTGAAAGCAATTACATCTGAGATCCCCAGCACGGGCACACGCACAGCGCGCCGTGCTCTCCACGCGCCCAGCCGGGGTCCACGCCCACCCTCCCTCTCTGAGACGCCTTTTGCAGGATGCAGACATTTGTGAATTAGCTATTTGTTCAGGTGGGTCAATACTCCAAGGGCCCGAAGGACAGAGCGCGAAGTTTCTTTCCCTCCCATCCTTCCCCCAAGGCGCCAAGCTCCCCGCACGTAATGGGGCCGTCCATCTCTTTTGTATCCTTCCGAAACCGCTGACACCAGAAATCCATCCATCCATCCAAATGGAGCCTTTCTTCGAGAAGGAAATCGCTTTTCAGACAGCAGGATCTGTGAGCCTCCTATATCATCTCTGTTGCAGTAAACAGCCAACCACTTCTCTCCTGGACAAACAAGTTTGCCGCCGTCAGGAGGGCTCCTTGTTGGAAATCAAATAAAGGGTCTGATTCCAGATGAGGGCTGGTTCCAGGTACCGCTCGGTGAGCCGGGGCTGCCGTGCCCAGAGCTGGCTGAAGAGAGGGTGTGCGGTCCCCACCCCACCCCCCAGATCACAGCCGTGAAAGGCCCCTTTGTGACAGGGAGGGGTCAGACCCCAGTCACAATGCTCTCTTGTCAGAAGGGCCTCCTGGAGCTGCCACGAGGCGGGCAGCTCTACGGAGCAGAGCAGAAGGCAGGCAGCGATTCTGTGGTGGTTTCCGTGGCCCGGTGGACCCCGTGGAGGCGCTCACGTTTCCGGGCCTGGCTGGATCACGGGCGCCTTACGCAAGCACACCAGGCCAGGATGCAAGGCCCGGGGATGTCACCCTCCCTGAGACATGCCAGCCCCAAGGTGGGGGAACGCTGGGCGGCTGCATGGGGCTGTGCCCGCCACTCTCCACTGGCCAGAGAAAGCAGGGCTTCCCGGGAGGATGTGACAGCCAGGATGAAATTCAAATCCGCGGTTCCAGGCGATTCCCGTCTTCCTGTTTTTCTAAAACTAAGTGCTTCACACATTTGGGAAGTATTATTAAATATGGATCTGTTGGGTGGGCTGTGGTCGGGGCTAATTTCTTCCAGTTTGCAGGGCGCCTAGTTACCAGACCCCCTCAAGAGGACCTGTCAGAAGTGCTTTGCCTGTGCAAACGCTGCTTGCAAACAAGCTGGCTCTGCGGCCGTGCAGCGCCGAGTCGGGAACGCGCAGGGCTCGAGGCTCCAGAGCTCCTCCCCAGATCCCACTTCTCTCCTTGGTGCCCGTGAATGTGAAATCCTAAGCGATCGCTGAAAACCTAACGGAGAGATTATTTTTGTTCGCTCCAGTGGGATGAGAGTTTGGGATTTTAGGTTGTTATAGGGTTACCCCCAAAGGCAAATCTATAATTGATTTAAAAAAAAAAAAAAAAAGAAGACCTGGCATTTAAAAAATGCTTTTCATGTTTCTCCAAAGCGTTTGACAGACACAAATTCTCGAAACATTCCAGAGAAGAGACGGGGGGATTAAGTCCTGCTTTGGATGAGGAGATGCATCCTCAAGAGGGAAATGAAGTTTGTGTTTGTCCAAAGAGGAACTTTGGGTCGGGGCTGAGGCCCCCACATGTGTGTCCTGCCCACAGCTGTCACCTCCCAAGTCTGACAAATGGACAGATAGTGACATCCTAGGATGGCACATGCTATAGGCTCAGGACAATGTATTCTGAAGCCAGAGAATCTGGATTTGAATCCTGACTCCCCCATGTATTAGCCACATGACCCTGAGCAGGTAACTTAGCCTTTGGGGGCCTCAGTTTCCTCATCTTTAAAGTGGGTATAATCACAGCATCTAGCTGTATAATTAAAGGAGTTAATACTTGTAAAGTGGTTAAAGCCTCCTGGTGCATAATAAGTGCTCAGGAAGCATTGCTATGGTTATTCTCGCTTCCTGCATCTGCGTGATGGCCCCACCACCAACCCATGGGCAGGGTCCACCTTTAATGAGAAGGCTGTCCACGTGTCAAATTGCCTGGTGGCAGAAAGGCCAGCAAATGGTGGAGACTCGGATCTTTTTTTTGGTCGAATTGACAAACTCGGACATGGAGAATGATTGGTTAAAACCTCAATGTTTCAGCCAATCCCTTAAGATAATTCTGACTGGATGGGCTGAGCAAATAGAGCCAACCAGAGCTGCTCACAGCCCTGCCTGGTCCCCAGAGCCCGGGGTCTGCAGGGAAAGAGGGACCCAGCCAAGCGCAGTGTGATCTGCCCCTGCAATGGTCTGGTTTACGTGTGGACTTGGCCAGGCTGTAGCACCCAGTTATTCAACCAAACACTCATCTAGGTGTTGCTCCAAAGGTGTCTGGGAGATGTGGACAGAATCTACAGTCAATTGGCTTTAAGAGGAGACCCTGGATCATGTGGGTGGGCCTCATCCAATCAGGTGACGGCCTTAAGAGCAAAACTGAGGTTTCCCAGAGAAGAAGAAATTCTGCCTCGAGACAGCAGCATCAACTCCTGCCTGAGTTTCCGGCCTGCCCTACAGGTTTCAGACTGGCTGGTCTCTGCGATGGCATGAGCCAATTCCCTGAAGCACGTCTCTTTCTATACCCCACATGTATAATGTATCTCTCCTATATATTTATCCGATTAGTTCTGTTGCTCTGGAGACCCTTGCCTGCGGGCTGGGGGCAGGAGGACCCTCTCATCACTACCTTGTCACTGTAACAGTTGTAGCCACAGCTACGTCTTGAGTGCCGGGCACAGGGCTGATGGACTCCAAGGGCCTTATTTACGCCAACCAGCCACCTTCTTTGTTTCTGGAGATTTCCAAGTGAGGGACTGGGGCATCAAACGAAACGTGAATTTAAAATGTTAAGGACGTGATTACTTTCCCTAGAGAGTTTAGTGACTGACACTCCCACCATTAACATACGTAATCCAATGGGTAAAAAATGTTAACTTGGTTTTTCTTTTGTAATTGTAGTAAAAAAACACATAACATACCATCTTAACCGTTTTTAAGTGTACAGTTGAGGAGTAGTAAGCACATTCACATTCTTGTGAAACAGATCTCCTTAACTTTTTCGTCTTTCCAGACTGAAACCCCATTGAACTCCCATCTGCCCTGCCCCAGCTCCCGGCACCCACCATGGTACCTTCCATCTCTATGAATGGGATCCTCTAGGGACCTCGTGTAAGTGGCATCCTACAGGACTTGCCCTTTTGTGACTGGCTCATTTCACTTAGCGTGATGCCCTCAGGGTTCACCTATGTTGTAGCTCATGTGGGAATCTCCTTCCTCTTTACGGCTGAATAATATTCCATCGTGGGGACGGACAACATTTGCCTGTCCATCCGTCCGTTGATGGACACTGGGGCTGCTTCCACCTCTTGGCTACTGTGAATAGTGCTGCTATAAACGTGGGCGTGCAAATAGCTCTTCAACACACTGCCGTCAAGTCTTTTGGAAATGTATCCAGAGGTGGGGCTCGTTGAACTTTTTATTTGCATTTCCCCACGAGTCCTAGTGAGGCTGGACCCGCTTTCATATCATTTTTGGACAATCCGCACTGTTTTTAACACGATGGTTATGCATCATACTGTTGCACCTGTGTCTGCCTAGCCACGATCTCACACACTCACTGGCCATGGAGAGGATGTCTGGCAAATTCTGGCCCAGGGCCTGGCCCCTGGAAGGGACTCAGTAAGTGGCTCTTAACTGTTACTTGCTGAGTGAATGAAGGGAGGGGTGAGCTGGAATAGGACAACGAAGGAAAAGCCCCATCTCTCACAAAGGGCAATTTCATTTTCCATTCTCACTGAGCCTCGAAGACAGTAGGGTGGAGGGTGTTTGGTTTTGGGGTCCGGCAGGAAGCTCCGAAACAAACAATGCAAGTGGGACGTTGCCAAGGCAAGGAGGTAGCCTCATCTCCCTGTGGACAGTAACGTCACTGAACCTGCTGGGCTGCATAACGTCCTAGAGAAGAATGGCACTGGGAGCTGCCTGCAGGCCCCCAAAGGCCTTGGATAAGCTGCTCTGGAAGAATGTCTGCGTCCCATTTTGCAGAGGGCTTTGGCCAGAAGCTCCTACAGCTTCTCAACTAACCATAGTGCACGGGGAAATGCCTAGGGCAGTGCCTGGCATCTAAGTGTACGCTGAATGCACTTCCCCTCACGCTCACAGGCTGGGAGCGGGTCCACATCTCAAACGACAGAGCTGGACCCTTGCCACGCTGGGGGTGTCAGCCAGTGCACACGGAACAAAGCTAAGCCAGCGATGGCCCATAGCTGCTGTGCCCCAGGATCCAGGACACCATAAAGATCTAGGACTTTCCCAGGCAAAGACCCATCAGCCTTCCTCCAGCAATTCCCAGGCAGCCGAAGAGTCAGGAAAAGCTGAGCCCGTTCCCAGAATGCCAGTCCCCTCCTTTGCAGAGACGGTCACTGGCAACCAGTATCTCATTTCCCTCTTCTCTCACGGTAATCGAATTTTCCACCCAGCAAATGGCCACCTCCAATAAAGAATACGCTTCCAGGCTACCTTGCAGCTAGCTGTGGTCACATGACCAGGCGCTGGCCAATGGGATGCGAGTGCAAGTGATACGCATAAGTTCCTGGGGCTGCAGTCCAAACAGTGAACAAGCAGCAGAGACAGTCCCTGAGAAATCAAAACACACGCCGACCATAAGGAACCCCCCGGGCCGTGCCCGTGTACACCGACCTCAACACTAGCTCTGGGCGTGCTCTCCCCTCGACGCTGCCCTTGCGTCCTTCCCCTGCCCAGGAGCAGGCTTGCTTGTGGGGAGAATCATGCGTATGCAAGCAGCAGCCTATGGTTGGCAGACACACCAGAAAGACAGCAATTCTGGTCCTGACGCTGTGGACCAACCTCTCAGTCGCACGCGCTGTGTGGGACACCGCCCATGGGCGAGAATTACATTCTCCCTCGTTTAGACACATGTCATCCGGACCTTTACCGCAGCAGCCGAGCCCACACCCGAGAACACATCTTCCATCCTCTCCTCCCCGCTCCACGCTCCAGTTTTGCTTTCCGAGCAAATGAAATGGGACAGTTTCTTGCTACAACTGCCACTACCGCAGTGCAGGTGAGGGTCTTTGAACGGCTACTGCTGGTTGGTGGTGGCCCCGAGAAAGAAATGTCTGTGTCGTAACCTCTGAAACCTAGGAAGGTGACCTCAATTGGAGAAAGGGTCTTTGCACGTGTGGGTTAAGAATCTTGAGATGGGGCTTCCCTGGTGGCGCCGTGGTGAAGAATCCGCCTGCCAATGCAGGGCACACGGGTCTGAGCCCTGGTCCAGGAAGAGCCCACATGCCGCGGAGCAACTGAGCCCGTGCGCCACAACCATTGAGCCTGCGCTCTAGAGCCCGCGAGCCACAACTACTGAGCCCGCGTGCCACAAGTACCGAAGCCTGTGCTCTAGAGCCCCCGCTCCGCAACGAGAGAAGCCACCGCAATGAGAAGCCCGCGCACCGCAGCGAAGAGTAGCCCCCGCTCGCCGCAACTAGAGAGAGCCCGTGCGCGGCAACGAAGACCCAACGCGGCCCAAAATAAATAAATAAATAAATTTATTTTTAAAAAGAAAGAAAGAAAAAAACAATCTTAAGATGAGATCACCGTGGATTTGGGTAGGCCCTAAATCCTGTGACAGTGTCCTTATGAGAGACAAAAGTGTCCTTATAGGAGACAGAGAGGAGAGCGGAGGCCATGTGTGGACGGAGGCAGGGACTTGGCCATCAGCCAGAAGCCAAGGACGCCTGAAGCCACCAGGATCCGGAAGAGGCGGGGTGGGCCCTCCGTCCCCTAGAGCCTTTGGAGGGAGCACGGCCCGCCGACACCCTGATTGCAGACTTCTGGCCTTCGCTAGAATAATTTCTGTTGTTTTACGTCATCCTGTTTGTAGTCATTTGTTTCAGGGCCCACAGGACACTCAGACACTGTGGCTACCACTTTTCTCAGCCACCTCGCAGGTCTCTCGTCTCCTTTCTGCTGAGGATGTGTGGTTCCATGTAAAGAGCATGGGGTGAGCGGCCCAGGGTCATGGCTCCCAGCCCCAGTCTCAGACCCCGCTTCTCCAACTGCATGTACCAGCCCGCACCGCATGGGCGTCGACCCTGAGAACCCTGGTCCCCCGCCAGGGGGGCTCTTCACTCTTCCCTGGCTCGCCCTCGGGTGTGGGCAGGGAGCCCCGCTACCTGGGCTCAGGTGACCCCACAGCCTGCCTCGGGGGTCTTGCCTCTTGAAGGGTAAGAGCGGTGATTAGAACGCAGGAAACGCAGTCTCCCGACCATCAGGGTGCCGCAGACCCCAAGGGCCTGTTTTGGAAGTGGAAGCCTTTCTCTTTGCACTCCTACCGTGACATGCTAATCCTTCCCGGGGTGAACTGCTGCCTCTCGCGGAAGGGCACAAGGGGTCAGATTTAACACACATTCAGTTCCAAGTCACATAAAGCTGCTACGAGAGACCCCAGCACAGTGGCTGCAACAAACAGAGCTTTCCTGCCCCATGCTCACACGCTTGAAATAAAAGTCCATGCAAGATAGCTCAGGGCGGCAGGTGGTGTGGAACTCGCAGGGCTCTCGGACCAGGCCCCTTACGCCTCTGCTCTGCGCCCCTTTGCACACCGATCTCTGTGTCACAAGAAGGCCGATGAAGCTGAGGACAGCAGTGACAGCTTACCCTGTGCCTGCATTTCACACATCCTGCTCCTTTAATCCTCATAACCCCCCAGAGTTGGCCCCGTTTTATAAAGGGGAAAACAGGCACAGGGTGGGGGTGGCATAACTTGCCCACAGTCACACAACTAGTAAGTGGTGAAGCAGGGGTTTGCACCCAGTCTGTCTCCAGCATCTGAGCTCTTGACTACGATGTGAACCAAATGAATCACCCCGCTGTATATCTTGGCTGGGCTCCCTAGAAAGCTTCCCTTCCCTTACAAAAGCGAAGTGTCTTTTCCACTTGCCCCCTTCTTTCTTCTTTGGGATGTGGGAGGAAGGATGTGATGTTTGAGCTATGGCAGCCATCTTATAACCATGAGGTGAGAAGGCAAGCACCAACGTGCAGAAGACGGCAGAGCACAAGGATGGAGAAATCTGGGTCCTCAGTGACAGAGGACAGCACTGAGACACCACATCTGACCTGGCCCACCCACCAGCAGATGCTTCATGTGAGAAACGTACATGTCCTCATTGCTGAAGCCAGTTTTTCTGTGACGTACAGCCAAGTGCATCCTAAATGGAGTGACAGTGTGTGTGGGCTGTGGGGAAGAAGGGGGTTAGCTAATGGAAGGGCATGTCAGGAATTTAAGGAATAGCAAACAACAAGGCCTTGGGAAGGGACAACCTAGGGCCGTACCGGGGACAATCAAGATGCTTCCTCCAGTGAAGACTCAACTCCCGAAACCCGTGTTCTAACCTTGAGTGCAGCAGAGTCGCCTGGAGGGCCTGTTATGATACAGAGCTGCAGAGTCAGTCGGTTGGGCTCTGGGCGTGGCTTGCTGTTTCCGAGCTGTGTGACTCTCTGAGCCTGTTTCCTCTCGACAAAAATGAGGATGAATGAAACACCTTTGGAAACACAAGGCTCTTAGCACAGTGCCACAGTGCTACACGGTGACAGCCCAGTAAAACTGGGTGGCTATTTCTGAGTGTTTGTTTGCGGCCTAACAGACCCAGCTGTCCAGCACTAGGTTGTCCAGACTGGCCATTACGGGCCCTGTGAGGATAAAGACTTAGTGTCACAGGAATGAGGTGCAGTCCCAAGACGGGCAGTCTGCTGCCATCAAAGGATTACGAAAACTCCACCCCACCGCCATGTGTGCCCTTCCAGGGACCTCTGCCCTGGGACCACCTGTGTTGGCTGTGGGCAAAGACGGCACTTGTTTTCATAGCTACCTGATTCCAACACCTGATTTTTAAAAAAAAGATTTGCCAAAGCCCACCCAAAATACGGCTCTGATGGAAAATACACCTAACCCTTACGTTTTATATACATAAATTCATTTTAGAAGCTGATGCCCTAACGTAAAAATAAATCTGATACCTTAACCTAGACAGAATGATTGCAAATCAAATGCACCATGATACGGAGCTCATTTTTACAACATGTGTCTTTATGCAGGGTCATCAGATTCAGAGAGAGGGAGAAAACGTGTTTCCAGGTGGAGAACCCTCTGCCCCAAGCGTCCAGCCTTTCTCTCCTTCATCCAGCTTTCGCTGAGAACAGAAGTTAAACGTGCTTTTCCTTTTGACGTTAAGATACTTTTGTGGGTCTCGACCTTCCAGACATGAACCTTCTGGGACCTCTGTCCTTGGTTTCTGCTTCTCCTGCTTCTGCCTGTGAGAACGCGACGCAGAGCAGAGGGCCACAGGGTCAACCGGGGGCCGTGGGGGGCACTGCAGTGGAGTGGGCTTCTGCATCTTTAGTCTTTTTTTCCAGTGTAACGAACCGTCCTGAAAGGCAGCGGCCTAAGACAACAGTCACTTATTCAGTAGGCGACCTGGGCTAAGGGCTCAGCAGGGACGGTTACTGGGCTGCAGGACCCACTTCCAAGATGACGCAGCCCCCCACGTGGCGGAGAGCGCGGCCAGGGCTATGGGCCGGGGGACCTTGGGTCCTCTCCATGTGGGGCTCTCACAGGCTGCCTGTGCTTCCTCAGAGCATGGTGGTTGAGTTCCAGGAACGAGTGTCCCAAAGCCTTGGAAATCACATCCCCTCCCTTCTGCTGTCCCCTTCTGGTCGGGGTGGTCACAGAGCCTGCCCAGAATCAAAGGGACACGCTCCAACTCTACCCTTGATGGGAGGAGGGCGGCAAGGTCTAGAGGAGCGTGTGGAATGCGAGAGATTGTGACGCGTGTCTCTGGGACCTGCAATCTGCCCATGAATCAAAGAGACCTGGGTTCAAAGCCCAGACAAGTCCTGTCTTCACTGTGTGGCCTTGGGCAAGCTCCTTAACTTCTCTGAGCTTCAGTTTCCCCAAATGTAAAATGGGGTCATTCTGACTCAAGTTGGGAAAATTAAAAGAAGAGCCTGGTGCGCTATGGACTTAGAATATGTCGGTGCCCTTTTCTGTCTCCCCGTGGTGATGTTCATAATTATACCCAGAAACAGCTTTAGAAACTGGTGAACAGCTATGTAATCATTAGTTTTACTGCAAGTCCATTTCAGGAACCTAACGGGACCCAGCAGAGAGCAAGCAGGAAAGAATCGTCAGGGGTCTCTGACGAGTCCCCATCATTCTGACCCAATACAAAGAGTTCCTGTGTCTTGCTCCATCAAGCCATGCTCCTGGGGTATCCTGCTTGGGTGGCCTGGCCTGGTCTTCAAGGCAAGACAGGCCCTCAGCATCCTGTTAGCACCACTTCTGACTCTTAACAGTAACAGTCATTTCCTTGGAATTTTCTGAAACCTTCCCACCTTCAGGCCAGACTGCAGACAAGAGGCCTGTGGGGGAATTCCAGGAGCGCTGGTGAGTTTTCAAAGACACGGATGCTGTTTGCTCCACACAGAAGGGCCAACCGCTGGAGGTGCCGACTGGCGAGCCCCGAGACTCAGGGACAGATGGGCTCACAAGCAGTAGAGTCCTGCCTGGAGGGTGGGAGCTCCTGGTTGCGGGGAGACAGCGCAGCCCTCGAACCCGGCTTGCACCCTGAGCCAGTTGGGGAGCGGCTGGCGTGGCTGCCTGGGGACCGAGTGCGCCGGGAGAGTTTCTCGGAAAAGGCCCCACTCCCTTCCCACGAAACGGGCAGACCCCCAAACTCCACAGGCGTTGCCACACCCATGACTCTGTCTAGAGGCTGAGCCCTGTCTGCATGCTGGAGGGACAGTTTACCCTTTCTGTTTCACACACAAAGAAAATTTCTGTTTACTCTAGCCACATTGTTTGTTGTTTAAAGGAATGAAATAATTAAAACAAGAGGAACTCTCTGTAGACTTGGATTTTTTCTTTACAAGCATAGAAAATGTATAGATAACATCATTTTTTTTAACAATACAATGTAATGAATTTAATTCACTGCTCAATGATTTATAAATATCTTTTATTTAACAAGTACACATATATACAAACAATTAGATACTTAAATCTGTATGAGTTTCCTGGGACTGCCATAACAAAGTACCACTAACTGGGGGTCTTAAAACAACAGAAATGGATTCCCTCACAGTTCCAGAGGCAGGAGTCCAGGTGTGCATAGGGTCGGTCTGCTTGGGAGGAAGCATCCCAGGCCTCTCCCCCCAGCCGCGGTGTTACCAGTGATCCTTGGCATATAGACGCCTCACTCCAGTCTCTGCCTCTGTCGTCGTCACGTGGCCTCTCCCTGTGTCTCTCTGTGTCCTGCTCTGCGTGGTGTTCTCCGGTCTGTGTGTCTTTCTCTGTCTTTTTTAAAACAAAACCGTCTTTGCCCATCTTTGTCTAAGCTGGATGAACGACCAAGACAACAGGCGTGAATCTGCTCCGCTCTGCCGTCTCCAGCAGGTCTGAGCTACCATCACTAAGCAGTGGTTCTCCGTACTTCCGGCGAGCACTCAGCATCCTAACTGCGCCCCTCTCTCCCTGTCCTGTTTTTGGGGGCTGCCCTTGGGGAAGGCAAGTGGCAGCCATCCGTGCAGTGAGTCCACCTTCCTGCATATTTTTGAGGATGTAAACACCCCGGGAGGTAACTAACTTGCCCAAGGTCACGGTCAGTGGGGGAGCGGGGATTTGAACCCTCGTATTATAGCTCCAGAGGCAGAGCTCACGCTCACGGCACTACACTGTCTCCGCCCTGGTCCTAAGGGTCATATGCTTCAAATCTGTTCATGCTGCCATGAGCAGCTTCATTCCACGGTTTCAGTGCTGCACGGCAGCCTACCACATGCACATACCGCTGTGGTCCAGTCTGTTCCCCTAGAGAGGGACACCTAGGTCACCCCCAGTTCCAGGTTCCCCAAGCCCCACGCTGACGAACAGCCTAAGTGCTCCACGCTGGACAAACGTGAGAGTTAGTTTATGCCCACGCTGGTGTTGAACTGCGGGATCTGGGTTGGGGGTAAAGTGTTGGCCGTTTCTACGGAGAAGTCTGATTTACAGAGGAGGGCGTGCCCTTGGGAGCCCAAGCCAGAGGCAGGAGCCGGGGACCAAATTCAGCACAGCTCCCCAGCCGCCGGTCAGGACACAGGGCACAGGGGTCTGGACTCTCACTCGCTCTCCGCTCACATCCAGGGGCCCCGAGACGGCCGACGTTTAATGTGGAGGCTGAGGTCAAGGCGAGAAGGGCCCTGAGGGGATCCTTAAGTCCTGGTGCACTCTGAGCACACGATCCACTCCCCACAGCGACCGGAGCGGTCCAGCTCGAGTGCCGATCAACCCGCCATTCACTCATGAGCTCCAAAGGTGGTCCCCAACAACGTCACCAGCCTGGAGGTGCGGGACAGTCCTCCATCCAGAAATGGACCTTATTTCCCTCTCTGGAGCCTGGCTGGGCCTCTCACTGCTCTGGCCGATAGGATGATGGTCTGGGACATCTGAGCCCAGGTCCTAAAAAGGCTGGAAGCCTCTCCTTCCCTCCTCTTGGAATCCAGGCACCTATCATTAGAAGCTGGACCACATGGTGAGGCCACAGGGAGGAGAACTGAGGTACTCTGACCCAAAGTTTCAGCTGGGCTCCCAGCACCGGCTGGGAGAGAGGCCAGCTCGGTCGTGCAGCCCAGGTGATGCCCTGGAGCATCACAGGGCGGAAGAACTGCCTGGCTGAGCCCAGTCCATCCACAGAATCCTGAGAAAGAAGAAAACGGTTATTGTTTTAAGCCACTACATTCAGGATGGTCTCTTACGCGTTAAGAGACATGGAAACAATGTCCAATAGAAATGCACACATACATCCACCAAAAGGCACATCCCAGACATTCACAACAGCCCTATGGGTGATGGACGCAAACTGGAACCAAGTCCGTGACGTCCCTCAACAGCAGCAGGAATAAACAGCCTGGGTCCGACCACACGATGGGTTGCCGCGTAGCAATGGAGGTGCAGGAGCTGTGCACGGCTCCCTGCAACAACCTGGGTGAGTGCAGACACACGACGCGGAGTGAAGACACCGGGTCGAAGGAGCACGGCCCCTATGATCCATTTGTACAGGGTTCGCGCAAGGCAGGACTCTCTCTGCTGCTCTGTTCCACGGAGCGCATACACTGCGGTGTCCCAGGCACCCCCGAGGGAGGAGAGCAGCCTGGTCACCTCCCACAGGCCCCGCCTCCCGACTCCATGATGCTGGGGTAAGGATTTCAACACAGGAATCTGGGGGACAGGGACTTTCAGTCCATTGCAGGGTGGCAGTGACCGGCAGGGGGCACAAGGGACTCCTGGGGGATGGGCTGCTGGGTCTTGATCTGCACGCTGCTTGCAGGGTGCGTTGCCTTTGAGAAAACTCATCGGGCCGATCTGTGGACTTCTCTGTACAGAGGTTATATTTCAATACAAAGTTTACTTGAAAAATGTAAATCAGACTTTTCTCGGGTAATCTGCTGCACAGCAAATTATGCCAAAACGCAGTGGCTTTATTATTTTTCCCAGTGTCTGTGGGTGGGGAACCCGAGCGGGGCTGGGCTGGAATGGCTCTAGCTAGGCTCTCTCATGTGGTCGAGGTGCCGTGGGGGCCGGGCGGGGTCGTCTGCAGGCTCCTCATTCACACGTCTGGCCCCTGGGCTGGGAGCCTGGAACAGTGGGGGCTGGAGTCGAGGGGGCTCCGGGCCCTCTGATCTTCATGTGGCCTCTTCACGTGGCCTCTCCAGCGCGGGGCTTCTGAGGTGCCGACCCCCTTCAAGGCCATTCCAGGTTCAAGGTGTGTGTCCCGAGAGAGGCAGACAAAAGTTGCCCCCTTGCTCCCCTGGCCCTGGACATCACACACCTCACTTCCACCACATCCTATTGTTCACGCAGCCTCAAAGTCCCACCCAGGTTCCAGAGAGGGGCATACAGACCTTCCATCCCTTCTGGGAGAAGAGGCGTCGAAGAATTTGCAGATGTGTTTTAAAACCACCCACAGATCAAGCCATTTTCTTTGCCAAAAACCTTCAACCGTCGACCATCACATTTAGGATAAAATCTACTTTCTGTGTCCCACCAGACGGGCAGGATCACCTGGCCGCTGCCCACCTTTCCCCACTCTTTTTCTACTTTCTCAGCCTTCTCTGCTTTCTACTCCCCCCACCCCCAGGCACCCTGGCCTCCTGGTGGATCCCAGAAGTCCGCCCACTGCCGCCACCTCAGGGCCTTTGCACACGCTGACTACTGTCTGTCCCACTCCCTGTCATCAGGCCTCGGCTCACTTCAGCTGAGCCCTCCTTTCCCATCACTCCACCGCACTCCTGGTTTTACTCCTTCACTGCACTTCGCTCCATCTGAAATTAGCTTTTCTGCTGACGTGTCATTTCTTGTTGCTAACGGCCTGCCAAGCAGAATGGAAGCTCCTTGTTCACCACCACGGCAATGCCTGGTGCCTGGTAAATATCCACTGAATGAATACGTGGGTGGATAGTGGATGGAGTGATGATACAGAACTAGCGTGGGCTTTGATGATGTACAGGGAGACAGACGCCAACACCTCCAGCGGATCACAGGCAGCTGGACTAGTGCTCGGCCAGTGCTACGAACAGAGCCCTCTCTGGACCCAGAGGGAGGGAGGGACTTGTGTTGCTGCAGGTGATTGGCTGGCTCCCAGCATCCACTTCCCTTTTCACACGTATCTTCCTGGTCCAGAAAATAAAGAACTACATTTCCCATACTCCCTTGTAGCCCAAGGGCTGGCTGGGAATGAGATACAGCCAATGAGATGCAGCCAGAGGCAGAAGGAAGGCAGCCTGGAGCAGATCCGGCTCCTGCTGGGCTCTGCAGGTGTGGCAGTGTCCCAGCCTCCAGTCACCCACCCTGAGGGGGCAGGAGGCAATGGGCGGTGACTTCCTGATCCTGGATGGCAGGCATAGCTGTTCTTGAATTCGGCAGAACCAGTGGCAACCTCCTGCCAGGTAGCTCTCTTGGCAGGTCAGCTCTGGAGGGCCCACTAAAACCTATGGCCTGTAGGAGTTACAGGCCACCTGATCATTTTGGAAGCCCCGAAGCCCCTGTGTTAAGTCCCAGTCTGTATAAAACACTTGGAGGGTATCATTTTATCAACTGCCGTGGCTGGGATGTCTGCACACATGGAGAGGGCGTGACGATGCAATAGCCAGTCACCGCATTACAGACAGCTCAGCAGATCCCAGGACGACCTGAGAAAAACAGGAGACTGCAGCCCACCACCTAGAAACTCCGCCACAAGACTGAGAAGCACCCAGATATTTGGAATGTCCAGGTGTCTCCCCGGACTGTTCACCTTCCTACCCATGTGTTTACTACAAGACCTGGTTGACCAGCTGCTCCGATGATTATGTACAACAGCAAACACGAAACTCTTTAGTTCTGCTACATGACATGGTTTAAAAGAAGAAGGCCAGGGGGCT
>NW_020837964.1:2702571-2756502 GCF_003676395.1 Aethalodelphis obliquidens | reverse complement strand
ACCGAAAAAAAAAAAAAAAAAAAAAAAATGCTCCAGATGCCTCACAGACACTAAGACGCAAATAAGAACACCCACGGACGCACTCAGTTTTTCTAGAAGCGATTTTTAGAACTTCAGGAGCGATTCTAGGGTGGTCCGAATTCAAACATGTTCAGAATACTATGAACATGACGTGGAAAGTGGGCCATTTATTTTAATACCTACCCACACCAGGCCCCAAACTCCTGCACCACCACCTACAGCTCCTAACCCTGCATCTTGGGGTCAGTGTCGGAGGTGATGAGCGGACAGCCAGGACCCCTGGGGACTGAGGCTCTGGTGCAGGACGCTGTGCTGGCCCCTGGCTCTACTGCTCAGAACTCTGTGGGTGGACAAGCCAGGCCTTCTCTGGCCCTCCATGACCCCATCTGCAGGATGGGAACAGTGATCTCAAAGTCTCTCTCACAAGGCTGTTTGGGGACTAAATGAGATCATAGAACACGGTGCCTGCATGGTGCCTGATGCACAGGAAGTGCTCCATAAACACCGCTGTCCTGGGACCATGGTCCTGGTTTCCTGAGATGAAGGCTCCCCTGGCCGGTGTCGGTCTCCCTACACGTCAGCTGCTGAAACCAGTGCTAACTCGAGAGAGCACACCAAAACATGATCCCGACGGGAAAACGTTGTCTGCTTAGCCTAATCCTTCCGGATTTTCTGCTATCTCCTCCGCCGCTTGAGCGAGCCTGACACAGGCAGGCATTCAATCTCACTCTCACAGGGAAAGAAAGCATAGAAACACCCTTTTTGAACAGAAAGAACTTAGTTTGTGCAGGAACTGCCGTTTCAAAGGCCTGGAGAGCACAACTGGAGGACTGGATGTTGTAGGTCGGGCTCTCCACCGGAGCAGCCGGCTCGCCGGACAGTAAACACGCTTCTAATGAAATAAACGCTGTTGGGCAGCAGAGTCTCCGCTGTGAGTGGCAGGCGGGCGCTGTGCTTCCAAGAGCGTGTCAGGCTGAGGGCATTCGTCATCTCGGAGGGAGACCCTCCCAGCGACACAACCTGAATGGCAGCACGGAGCCCAGCCCTGTGCGCTGAGCCTGTCTCCAAGGCAACCGCAGCCTGTCTAAGGCACTGACTCAGGACCCACCTGAGGCCAATGACTATGTGTGGACACATCCGCGGATGCATTTATGCCTTTACCACCCGCGTCATTCTTTGCCGTCTCTGCCCTGTGGAGTTCCTGGGTAATACAGTGAGCAGCCCGAAGACACTCAAGATTTCAGTGCACATTTCCCCGTAGCAATAAACCGCATATATATTTATATTAATTGACCAACAAAAGTTACACCTTGTGACGTCATTTAATCAGGACTCCGTGTGATTAAGTACTGAATTGCTCCCTGTGCCCCTTCCCAGCCCCTGGGCCATCCGAAAAGCCTGGATCCCCGTCACCTCGGGATTAAATGCCCATGAAGTACCTGGTGTGTGCTTCCTGAAAGTGATGGGGTGATGCCTTAGAGAGAGAGAGCTGCTCCAACTGAGAAGGAGGGTCTGACATCGAATGTCACAAGTGGAAGGCCTGGCCTTTTGAGGATCCTCATTGCCCAGAAGAAGAAACAGAGGCTCAGACACAGGCGGGACCTGGCCACGATCGCAGAGCTGTGAGGGACAGCACGGCACCAGCACTGCCATCCAGCACTTCCCTCTTGGAACTGCAAACACCTCTGGAATCGGCCATGATTCGTAAAGATGGAGAGCGTTGGTGCCCTCCCCTTTCCAGGACGGAAGTCCAGGAGGACCCCCAGGACTCCCTGCAATCTCATGTCAGATGGGCCGCCTGGGAGAAGGGGGCTGGCTGAGCTGACAGGACAGCGCCAGGACGGTGAGGGTCTGCCCTAAGGAGGCAGAGTAGGGGATCTGTTTGTTGGACGTGTGTGTGCTCATCAGGAAGGTCTGGGGGATCTGCTTTTGCCCCAACACAACCCACATCTAATATCTGGCAGGCGCTCTCAGAATCTCTGGGCAGGACGTCCATGGGAAGGGATGGGGAGTTTGGTGTGCTGCCCAGCCTGGAGGCCGGGGAAGTTGGGCCTTGGCCAGCAGGGGAGAGGGCCCACGGCCACTTTCCTCCAGGCCACACCTGCCCGGCCTGGGAAGGGGGCCCAGCAGCCTCACAATTAATCTGCCTCCTCGGAAGCCTCGGGCAAACATTTAGACTGGGGACTCCCTTGTCTCATCTGTCCAAATATTTGTAGCCCGTGGGTCACTTGGTCATTTCCTGAGAGGCTAAATGTGGGGTGGTTTTGACCCACACAATCTCCGTCTCCCTTGCACTGCAGGGGCCAACTTGAGCATCTCCAGCGTATACAGAAGCTTCTGGTTCCAACCAGGGCCACCCTGACATCCCGGATTGGGGGGTGGGGGGGCAGGAAGTGAGATAATGTTTGAGCATCTTCCCTCCTGTAAAGCTCTGCACTGGATACAGCAGCAGCATCTCAGCTACTGTTGGCAACTCTGGTCAGGTAGCATTCAAAGATGAGGACCCCAGGGCCTGGACATGGAAAATAAGCTACTCAAGCCAGTGGGCACAGCTGATGATGGTCTGGGCTTCATTCAAACTGGGTTCCGTCCAACCCTGGACTCCAAGTCTCCCCCAGCCTTACATAAGTGCTTTCATTCATAATTCATTCCAGCAACCTATAAAGTTGCTTTTTATCAGCATCCTCATGATTTTTCTCACCCCCTGACCCCCTGGGTCAGATTTAATTCTCCTGAGCCACTAGAGAGAAGGTATGACTTCTCCCCCATTTTACAGATGAGGCGCAGAGAAGTTAGGTAAGCCACCTAAGGCTGCACAGGAGAAACAGAATCACTCTAGAAGCCACACGTTCCGACCCCACCAAGCTCCAGACCATTCCACGGGCACCTTCGATGTTGCTGTGCGGCTGCTCGGGGCGCCCTGAGGCCATGCCTTTCTGGCCCCAGGGAGCCAGTGGCAGGCCTGCGGCAGGGGCGCGCAGGTGAAGGCGGGGAGGGCCTGCGAGCGCAGCTTGTCCTGCCTGGGGTCGCCTGGAAGCCGGAGCCTGTACTTAGTTCTCTCTGGTAAATAACAGCTCCGGTTTCTGCTCAAAGGATTCATTCCCAGAACACAATAATGTTCATCTCCCCCTCGCTAACCCGTAGTTTATGCCTAAATATACGCCATAATGAGCCCCTGGCCTGATAGCGTCGTTAAGGAGATATGTGACCTCGGGTTTAATTGCAGGATGGAATAAATGGCTGGGACGTGCAGAAGGGGCCCCCGCCAGCTCGCAGGCAAGTTCAGGGCTCTGCATCTGGCATCCGCCAGTCCCGGAGAAAGTGGTGCGTCGGAGAAAGGGGCTCTCCCGGCGCCTGAGACGCAAAGGAGGGCGAAGGCTCCGGAGCCCAGGGCGGCCATGCGGTCCCTGGCCAGGGCCACCCTGGAACCCTTGGGTGTGGGTGGATTCCGGTGGCTGCTGACCCTGGAGAGCGGCCCTCTTGCAACTAACTCCCTCTTTCCGCCTGCACCCTGCTTTCCAAAGTCTCCTAGAAAAAAGCCACTCCTACCCTCCCACCACCGCCCCCCTCCCCCTTGGCAGAATGCAAGGCCGGTTTGCTGGGCGTTAGGCTTGGGACAAGAGTCACCACCAATCGCCACAGACTAGACACCGGTTTCAAGTGTCCCCGACACATGCCTCTGTATCTGTCCTGGCTGATGAGGGCGAGGGGAGAGACGGGACCCGGGAACGAGGGCGCCCTGGCACCTGCTGAAGGCTATCGAAAGAAAGAAACTCGAGCAGGCAGACGACTTGGTGATGCGACCCGGAGCTGGGCTGCAAGTCAGGAGGGGCTCCGCGAAGCAACCTGCCTGTGGGCGATGGGCCGGTGCTTCTGCATGAAAAAACGTGGCTTGTGACCTCCACGCCCCGGAGGGAGGAGCGGGGGCGGATTCCGGCCTGTGGTAGTGCAGGGTGCACCCAGTCGTGCCTCTTGGAGTTTTCTCTCCGCTGCTCAAGGTCAAGGCTACAAAAGCCATCCAGGGAGTGTCAGCTGAACGGAGGGCTTTGACAAATGACAACTGCTTGAAAGAAGGGAGTGTCGATAACTGTGACTTGCGCCCAATTTATTCGATCTTGGTGGTTCTTATTTGGGAGGGAGTGTGTAAGGGACTCTGCACAGCACTGAAAGCCATGGGCTGCTTTTCCACACACCTAGTTTTGCACCTCCCACCCCAAGATCCTTTGGTCTTGAGTTAAGATCCGCACCCCCCAACAGCTCGACCTAAGACCCGGGAAGTACACCAGGGTCCGCCCCTTCCCTTGAGGAAGCCTCTATCTGCACATCTCTAAGGGCCAAATAATCATCTCCCTAT
The DNA here is from genome assembly GCF_003676395.1 of Aethalodelphis obliquidens. Taxonomy (NCBI): domain Eukaryota; kingdom Metazoa; phylum Chordata; class Mammalia; order Artiodactyla; family Delphinidae; genus Aethalodelphis; species Aethalodelphis obliquidens. Next base: position 2,752,127 of record NW_020837964.1, on the reverse strand, counting down.
TTTTCTCTTCCTGAAAGAGTTTTGTTTCTTTGGCTCCCACGACTTCTTTACTGCTAGGGTGCCAGGCGGATTGCTGATTCGGGGTGAGCCTGGCCCCCAAAGCCTATCTGAGTATTGTCTGTGGACTTTGTAGCACCCGGGAAGCAGAGGTTCAGAACCAGGGAAAGTGGCTCCTGGATGCTGCTGGGAGCTCCCGCCTACCAGGCTGGAAGCCCAGGCGTGGTGTTCTCTAGGCCACTGCCTGGCATCTGCAGCGGCCGAGCACCCTGCACACAGGACTGGGAGTGGGCTGAACTGATCCCGAAAGGTAGGAGCACAGCATCTCCACAAGCAGAGCGTGCTGGAGAGCTGCGGGGATCTACTGGGAAACTAGACTCTCCCAGCCCAATGTCCTCTAGGAGATTAGACAAGGCCCTGAGTTCTCCATTTGGTTACACAGTTGCCGGTCTCCCGATGCACGGTGTTTGGAGAGGGGCTGGGGGCGTGTTTCCAAGAGGACGCGCGCGGCTGTGATCCCCAAGGGGTGCAGAGCCCACATCAGTCCCGCTGCCCTGCTCCACCGCACCTGGCCTCGGCCATGGCCGCCGCTGCCCGCTGCCCCCCGAGCAGTGGAATCCCTCCTGATGGCTGCGGGTCGGGGGATCTCTCCAGCGGGGTCCTGCTTTTCCTACTCCAGTTTTCATTCAGCTAAAGAAAAGGAGGCGAAAGCCAGCACATGCCGTCCTCTGAGGCAACGGAAGAAAAGTGGGCAGTGGGTGTTGAGAAAAGGAGAGGAGAAAAACTCTCTTGGGGATGAGGGAACGGGGGTGGCCTTTGGAAAGCCAACTGCTTCTCCCCAGGAAAAAAAAAACATCCCGGCCAGGAAACAAATGTCAAAGCCTGGGGTAATTATATTATTTGAAAAGAAAAGAGACAAGGGAAAGGCTGGTGGCAGAGGGAGGCTGCAGGCTGCGTTTACCCCTGACTGTCGCAGAGGAACTGTCTGGGTGCTCTGAGAAACGGGCGTCGAAGGACTTAAATTAGGGTTTTTCTTACCCAGAAACCTGATTGTGCTACTGCGGACGGCGGGGGCAGGGGGGGGATGATAACAAAGAGAGTCCCGATTTTGCACCGTGGGGGGAGGAGACATGACAATTTCATCCAGTTAGAAGAAAGAGGACGGGGTCCTGCTAAGAGTCCGAGCGGCCCAGGGCGCACGCCCTTTGATTGGACCTGGGATGCGAGCACCGCGAGGCCCCGGCGGCTGAAGCTCCATCGGCGGGCTGTTTGTAATTCCATCCCTTTTTTCATTAACATAAACACCACTTGAACAAAAATATACACGGCCACCTACTTTGCCGGGAAAGACGGCCCAGCGCCCACCGGCCCGCGCTCGCCCGCCGACCGGGACCCCTGCCCTCGCGGCGCGCCGGGGGCGCCCGGGTCCGCGCCATCCACGCGGCGCGCGGGGCCCAGGCGGAGGCCGCCTTTGGGTGGCTTTGAAGCTTGAGGCCTCCCGGATCTCGGGCTGGCCCCCCACAGTTCAGCCTGTCATCCCGGCCGGCCGCCACCAGAGTCCCGACGGAGGTGCTGAGTTGTCAATGTAAATTCCTAGTTAAGCCACTTGTTGATAAAGCCTCGGGGCAAATTGGTTCCTCTTTACCTGCCCAGCCCCCGCCCTCGCCCTCGCCCTCGCCGTCGCCCGCAAGGCCCTAATTTCAGGAGGAGGTGGTCGCCGGCGGCGGCCTCGCAGCGAGCTAATTGAATTGGAACCCGCACGGCCTCCATTCAGCTGGACGCCTGGAGGGGTGGACGAAGGAGCCGGGGGCGGGGGTGGAGGTGGGCCTACCGCCTGGGACTTCTGGCCTGGGGTGGGCTCCTGGTGAAGGAAAAGCAATAACATGGGGTAGTCTCTGCCGTCAGCGTAAACGGGCGCGGTGACCATCTGGCGGCTCTCCTGGTGCTCTGGCCTCCCGCGTCCGCGTCCACGCAGTCCTGGCCCCTCCGCTCCCCACGTCCGCGTGTGCAAGCTGTCCTTGCGCCAGCGGGGTCTCCTCCCGCGCGCCCCGCCCCAAATCAGAGCTCACCGAGAATCAGCCCGGAGTCGTGAGTCTGAGCTTCGCTCTCTTCCACCCCGCTCTGTACCCCCATTTCGGGCCCCGCACCCGCACGAATTAAAAATCGACAGGGTCTTGGAGACGGCAAGGGGAAATCTCCCCGACTGGTCCAGGCCCCGGCTCCAGTCTCCGTCTCTGCGGGCACAGGCAGGTCAAGAACAGAGCCAGTTCCCCGTATAATTCAGGCCCCAAACAACGTAGTTGGAATTGTCCAAGGAGTAGACCTTTGATGTTCTTTTTTCCTGTTACCTAATGTTACTACATAATTTTTGGTCTCCGCTATTTCCCATTACCCGTATAGACACGTCCCAAGCCATTATGCACTATAGACACGTCCCAAGCCATTATGCACTTTAAGTGCATTTCCCGGTTTTGCAGGAAAAAAAGAAAAACAAAAACAAAACACTTCGAGGTACCCCAGTTTCATGAGCCTTAGAGTCTGACCTGGGCGTCTCACTCTCTAGCGGCACCCTAGGTAGCATCCGGAGTCCAGCGCGGACACCCTTCTCATCCGCCCCTCTCCCTTCGTGCGCCCAGTGCCCGCGGTATCCGAAACTGGGCAGTCCCCACCACGGTCAAAGGGAGGCGACGGGGCCCGGAGACGCGCGCGTGCTTGGCTTCCAGAAGGCACCTCTCCACGAGCGCGAGTCCCGGGCGCGCCCCGGTGCCCCAGCCCCCGGCCTCTCCGCTTAGACGCCCGCAGGAGAAGGCCGAATCCTCCCCCTCGGCTCCCACCCAGGCAGGGCCAAGCGAGCGAGAAAAGGGAGCTCACTGACCCCACCTCCCAAGACCCTACCCCAGCCCGAGAGTTTTCGGATTTGCAATTCCAGCGTCCCGCGCTCGGGCGCACGCCCCCTCCCCGGGGATGGTCGAGGTAAAATAAACACCGTGTTCGAGCAAGCAGAACCCATCATTAGCCCAAACCACGGTTAAAATAATTGCTTCGTCGCGGAACGAGAGCGGCAGTAACCAGCCGGGACTGCCTGGGACGCTCCCGCCGCCGCCGGGGCCTCGGTGGACGCGGAGCCACGTCGCAGCCGGGGCGGCCCCGACCCCGAGGGGTGACGTGCGTGACGCGGAGCCCCGTGGGCCCGGGTCCGCACGGAGGGAAACGCGTTCTCGGCTTCCTGCGCGAGTGAGAGCGCCGTCTCGGCCGAACGCCAGCCTTCCACAGTTATTTTCTGGGAGGTGACTAGACAGTGCTCGAATCAGATTCGCAAAGCTAGAGTGAGTCTCGGCTGCTTAAAAAGGAGAGAGAGAGAAAGAAGTTAGGGCAGGTAGGCGGCGGTGAAGGGCAGGCAGCCAGCCTGAAGCTATGTTCTTCAGAAAACGCTGCTTTGCAAGAAACGCGGAGAAAACGTGGAGGCGATGGCGAAGGCGGTGTTAGGATACTCATTAGCGGTCTCTTCAAAGGGGCAAATCTGACTCCTAATGAGTTAGTTTTCATGGCGAATTAAATGGGTCTTCGCCCAATTTAGGGGTGGGGTGGCAATGACCTCGTGGAAGCTTTGCCTGCAGCTGCCACGTGGACCTAACTCATTCTCAAACTTTAACAGGAAAAAGGGAGGTGGGAGGAGAACGGAGATAAAAAGATCGATTTTGACCTTGGGAATATAACAAAATGTTTAAAATATTTTGAGGTTTACACTTTTTAAGATAGCCGGTCTTCCCATGTCAGGGCTATAGAGACTTTTTGCATGTAATTGATTTCTAATTATTAAGAAAAGTACCCAGGATAAAAATTAATTGGTGCTGGAGTACAGAAATGAAGTACTTAAATGCAAACCGAGTGCCCCAAGGAAATTAGTTTTAAAAACGAACCCATGCTAGGACCTGTGTGTGATCAAATCGTTCCCAGATTTGGTGTCTCTCGAGCATTGAGAAAACATGTTTCAAAATAAAAGAACCAGAAAGTGTGAGTGACGACTTTATCTTTGCACCTCTGTTTGATTTTTAAATTCGACGGGGCAGGTAGCTGCCGGTAGGAAGGTGAGCATTGACTGAGATGCAAACGTAAGTACAGCCTAAAGGGACACAGCACATTTTATTTTACTTATTTATTTTTTTATTTTTGTTGCGATACGCAGGCCTCTCACTGTTGTGGCCTCTCCCGTTGCGGAGCACAGGCTCCGGACGCACAGGCTCAGCGGCCATGGCTCACGGGCCCAGCCGCTCCGCAGCATGGGGGATCCTCCCGGACCGGGGCACGAACCCGCGTCGCCTGCATCAGCAGGCGGACTCTCAACCACTGCGCCACCAGGGAAGCCCCTAGACACAGCACATTTTAAAAGGCAAGGAGCGGCGCTGGGGCAGCTCTGCAGTTGCCCCAGCTTGAGACCTACTGCCTGGGCTGGTCAGGACCGCCACCGCCAAGGGATCCCACTGGAGGTCTGCTCCTGGGGGGACGGGGACCCCAACGGTCCCCAAGGAGCTCAGCCGGGGCTCTCCAATGTCTGCCTTTCCCCAAGTCCTCCTGTCCCAATTTAAGTCCACAAAAAGAGTGGCCCTGAAGACTTACCCTGAACACCCTGCGGGAGGGCAGTCGAGGGTCTCAATAAGCCCCCACTCCCAGCAAAACAGACGCCCTGGAGGAGTGCAGATGTCCAGGCCAGGCCCCGCCGCTCTCCGTCCCTGGCGTTTCTCAGAAACTGGGCTGCTGGGGAGCAGTGCCAGGAAGCGGGTGGGATCGGGTTGGGGCGGGTGTGGTGGAAGTGATTCGGAGCCCCCTTGCCCCATGCGGGGGTTACAGGGCAGGGCCCAAAAGGCTGGAGACTACTGTTCTGTTACTACGCAGGGTGGAAAGCTGGGGCAGGGGGACGTGAAGCAGAGCCTCCGGGTCAGGAGCCAACGGCCTCCCCTCTCCTTCCTGGAGTTGCCAATGGCAGCCTGGAGTTGGGACCCCACAGGTGCCCTCGGAAGGAGGAGAGAAGTGTCTTAAAGCAAAGCCACGTTTACGGAGCCCTCGCCGTTTGCCTCTTGCTCTCGGGTCTGCGAAATGGGCTCAGCACTGCAGCTCCGTAGCCCGGTGCTGATACACAGCAGGCGCTCAATGGTTCTCTAAAGTAACGCTGTTCTTATTTAGTCTTCACAGCGGCCCGAGGGCGGGGATATCTTTATTTTCACCATCACGCAAATGAGAAGAGGGGCTCAGAGAGGTCACTAAGCTGCGCAGAGGCCGCACAGCAGCCGGGGCAGAAAGGTGGGATTCTAACCCAGGCCTTTGGCTGCCGGGCCCCCGCTCCAGAGGCCACCCCAAGCGGGATGGGAGCCCTCAGAGGGCTCTGTTGTCTGCAGAGGGTGACCCGGGACCACGCCTGGCGGGTGGAGGGGCGGGGTGCGCCCCTGAGACTTCACCACCCTCCCGTGTGGCAGCCAGTTGGCTCTGAGCTGTCAGAGGGCCAGGGGAGGCTCCCCTCCAACCCAACCTGATGCTCTGCTCTGTGAAGTAGGTGCCAGGATTTTGAGCTACGTTCTCTTCCACGCCACCTAGGGGTGAGGGCAAACCAGAGTGCCCAGGGGAGGGACTTGCCCCAAGTCTCGGGTGAGCTGATTCCCCTATTTGAGTTCACTCCACCAAAGCTTGGTCCTGTCAAGCTAAGCCCCACAGGATCTCAGCCCCAGCACCCCAAACACCAGGGATGAGGGAACACCCCCAATAACAACAACCAGGCTAAGAATTATTCACAATTTGCTAACTACCCAGAAGGAGCTACCGTCAATGTTCTCGTTCTGCAGATGAGGAGACCAAGGCACAGAGAGGTAAGGCCACCAGCCCTGGGTCACACAACAATGGAAGCCAAGTCTCAGTACAGTCTTATTTATTTGTTTAAGAAGTTCGCCCTGGTTCGCATTTATATTCCCCTGCCTTAGCCCCCTCCTGGACCGTGCTCAGAGCTCTTCTGCCTTTCTCCTCTGGCTCTCAGGCCGCTCCATGGATGGGTACTGACTTTCTCCCCATTTTAAGATAAGGAAAAACAAAGGCACCCGGAGATTAAATCATTTGCAAAGGCTCTCCTGGTTCCTCGCTGCGCCTGGCCGCCTCCTCTGGCTTTCCTCCCACATGGCCCCAGGGACACTGACAAGGGCCTCACAGGGACCCTTCCCGACTCTCTTGGGAAAGCCCCACCCCAGGGCTAAGTGGGCTGAGGTCTGGGACCTGCTCCTCGGAAAACTGGACACAGAAGAACTTCCATGTCAGAGTGGCCACTGCCCGCCCAATGCTGGAGCCCCAGAGAGAGGTGTCCAGTCACCTGGGGCTGTGCCTTCAGACACACACACACACACACACACACACACACACACAGACCTCTGTCTCCTTCCGTCTCTCCTTCCCTCTTACACACACTCCTTTCCACTCTAGAGCTCCCGGCCCACCTCCTCCCCAAGCAGACCGAGGGGATCCCTCCCTGTGTGCCTCTGGGTGAGCTGTTTTTCTCTCTCTCACCCCAGGCTTTGTGGGAGTCCCTGCTTCTCTCACAATCCGCGTGAGTCTCCTGGGGCTTCGCCCTCTGTCTGTTTGACCCAGGCATCTCTGGGTTCTGGTGACCAGATACGTTGGGGTCTCTCTGGGGTGGAGGAGGGTCTCCGTGTCTCCTGGACACCTGTGCCTCTGTTCTGCGTCCACAGGGCACTCTACTCAGCTCTGACTGCCCGGGAGCTGTGTCGCCTTCCCCGTGTCACACACACAGCTGGCTCTCCGATCGTGCAGAAGACAGACCGGGGAGGCTGTGCAAGTCGGCACGCCCACGTGCAAATCCTCCCAGGGGGTCCCTGGGGCAGCCCGGAAACGACCCGGCTGGGACAAAAGGGCCCAAACCCAACCTGGGGTGCAGGGGAGGCGTGGAAAGAGCACGTCCGTCACCTCCATTTCCTCAGCAAACCCGGGGCTCTGGGCCGCGCTCAGGCAGGTGAAGTCCCTTCTTCCCGCAGGCACTCTGGGCTGCGCGGATTCTGTTTTCTCCCTAGAGATAACACTTGTTTTCGTACTTCCCACACCCTCTAAGTGGACATAGAGCATCACAAGCTATCAGGGAGACCAACAGGCACATTTTGGGTGCGCACACTGCCAGGATTCTGGGGGCAAATTGCTGCTTCTGATTAAGGACCCAATCCGAGCACACTCCCGCCCCGTCCCTACTTAGCCTGGCCCTCATTTCCTCATCTCGCCCTCTTCTAAACCCCCTGATCCCCGAAGGTGGTGTGTGTTGTTTTATCTCCCCCTTGAACCTGAGAAATAGAAAATATCTGACGTTTGAAATTTAATTTATAGTTTCCTTTTGGTTTTTTTTTTTTGGAAACTCACTCATTTTCATCGTCTCTCTCTACACTATCCGCTCCCCCTGCCCCCAGAGGAGTTATTTCCACGGGGCGCCCCCCCCCCAGTAAGTGTTGAGGACCAGTCGCTTTCTCTCAGCCGTACCTCTTGGGAGATGCCTCTTTTTCTCCCTCCGTGTGGGTCCTTTGCTCAGAAACAAGATCTGGGACCCACTCCCTCCCTCACACCCCCCCATGATGGAGTGAACGTCTTCTCGCCATCTTTTTGAGAGCAGCTGTCCAGGCACCGGGGATAAAGACACATCGGAGGCTTTGGAGCGTGCCCCCGCGGGAAGGAGGGCTGCAGCCAGGCCAGGCACCGGGGAGGGAGCCCCAGGACACGCAGCGTCCCCGGAGCGCTCCCTGTTCCTTAGAGCAGTATGCACTGCTAATGCCAGAAAACTCCCAAAAATCTCGAGGGGAAGAGGGCTGTAAATTCCTGGGCTGCAATGTTGTCAAATATTTCATTGAAGAACGTCATGGAAAATGCGTGCTTTTGGGTAAAAGGCCAAGTGGAGGGGCAATCGCAGGGCTGCAGCAGCACAAAGACGAGGCTCTTTTTTTTTTTTTTGGACCAAAATATGAACCTCTCCCTAATGTACAGCTGACAGGGTAGATGAACCGCCAGGACCTGGGTCAGGGATAACCCTTGCCTCAGCTGCTCCCCAAGCATGGCCCTAGTGGTCCCCACAGGTGCCGTTTCGGAGCCGCATCTGTGTCGAGCAGGGTGTGGCCGGGCCAGTGAAGCCAGAGGGTAGGGCTCTCTCTCCTCCCCACTGTGGGGTAGCCCCAGGAACACTCTAAGGGGCCCCAGAATCTGACTTGCCATTGACAAGAGGAGACAACAGGACTGCCTTAGTTTAGAGCTTGGCTGGCAGCAACGGGCACAAGCAGGGACAGCACCCCGAGGTGTGGGTGTGCAGCACAGAGCAGGAGCCTCCCCAATGGCCTTCTGAGGGCGCTGGGGCTCCCCAGGACTTGGGGTCCCTTCTAGTGCTCATTCTGCCCACGTTCCTTGTCTCTGCGTCTTTTCTGTGCTGGCTGCAGACAGAGGCTTACACGGTTCTGAGCTCACAGCCTCTCAAAGACCCGCACAGAAGGTAAATCGTCCCCACGTCCCCACACCATGCCATGCCGACGAGGACAGCCCTCCCTTCCCGGCACGACACAGGGCAGGAAAGTTGCTCTGTCACTACAAAAACAGAGTAGGAGAATCACTCACTTCCCTGGGACCTGAGATCAGAACAGAACCTGCCTCCCAGGGTTATGGTGGGGGTTACTGAGCGAGTGGTGGCCTTGAGGTGCCTAGCGAGGGCACAAGGTCAGGCCTCCATGACCGTTGGATGTGTGAGCTCTGTACTTTTATTATTGCATGCTTGGCTGCGTGCAGACCTCCTGACGGTGTTCTACTCACGCCACCATGCTCCACTGCAAACGCACTGCCTGACGCTTGGGCAGACACAGCGTCACAGCGCAGACCCCTCTCCTTGCGAAACGCTGCCCGGGTGCGCACAGGCACCGCGCCGTACTTTACGATGTGCGTGTGAAACCACTATATCATGTCCAATACAACCCATTATATCACGCACACACCTTACAACAGTCCACGTAGTTCTATATCATATGGTCCGCAGAGCCTACAGTATTCTGTCCAGAATACGTGATGCTGTACACACCCCAGCGTGCGTAACCTGCTACATACTACACACACTTTAGAATATTTGGTGTACAGGACACTTCTTATTGCCCTCAAATATTCTGCACACACAACGTGTCATATTATTCACATCTTAAAACATTCATTACGCATGAAGCCACTATGCGGTACCCACACCCTAATAATGTTCAGCACAGGAAACAGTTATATTTGCACACCTTGTGCTATTCCGTGCACACAGGCCTTACATTGTACACCCACCTGACACGATCACACTTACGGGGCACTACCCGGTGCCTCTCTAGTTCTATAGTTCCTGCTCTCTGGACAATATTCTGCACATTGGCACGCGCGATACGTGTGCACCTCCAGAGTCTGCAGAGAAATACCCCACTTACTCTGTGCACAGATCGCCCTGTAACTGGGGAGAGGGTGCCCTCTCCTCCTGACTCTGACGCTTCTCCCCACAGTCTCCTGTCCCCAGGGCCGCATTTTCACCACAAACCTCCCACCCCTAATCCCCCACCGACGTCCGCAAGCCAAGAGGCTTCCTTTACTGCCAAACGCCCACCTTGGTCTGGGGCCCGGCCCGCGCTACCTTCTGTCGCCTTTGGACGTCGCCGGGGAAGGGGTTCGAGGGAGCGGGGACGAGGGAGGTGCGGGCCGGCGCTAATGCAGAGCAGGGCGGCTGCCCTCGCGGTGGGTGGTCGGCGGCCGCCCCCGCCCCCGCCCGCGCCCGCGCTGCCGGCCCGGGCACAATCCGAGCTGGATCTGGTTCCCTGCTCGGGTTACGGCGCGCTCTCGGCCCGGGCGGCTTCACTTAAGCAATTAGCCAGTAAAAATACCTTGGGTTCGGGGAGTGGGAGACATGGCAGGGGTGTCTGTTTTTACACCCCCCTCCCCATTTTGGGGTTCCTGGGGCCGGCGCTGGAGCGCAGATTGGATTTGGGATGGGTGGGTGTTCTTGATAGATCTCTGCGCTAAGAGCAGAGAGCTGCCCGAATCCCTGTCTGCGTTTTCTCCGACAGTCCCTGGAGCTGGGCCCCTGGGGGTTTTGTTAGTTTCTGTCTGTTTGGAGAGCCTGTCTTTCTCTGCACAGTCTTGTCCAATCCTCCCAACAGCCCTAAGAAATAGACGCCATTATTCGTCCCATTTTTTAGATGAAGACACTAAGTTACAGCGTGGGGATTACAGCTAACAACACTGTATCATATACTTAAACGTTGCTAAGAGAGATCTTTTACGTTCTCACTCCCCCCCCAAAAAAGAAAAGAAAACAAAAGAAAGAAATGGTAACTACGTGATGGGATGGTGTCATTTTGCAACATATAAATGTATCAAATCAACACTCTGCACACCTGAAACATACCCGATGAGTTAATTGTATCTCAATAAAGCTGGGGAAAAAAATCACCCAATAAATCCCACCCTCCCACTCCCTGCCAAAAAAAGACAAGGAACAAATGCATAAATGGCTTATGCAACATCACTACATAGTGGAGGCTGGACTCAAATTCGGACCACGGTTGTGAGTCTGCACGTAGACAGTCTCTGCCCTGTGCTCCGGAGGCTTAACCCCGGTCCTGCTCAGACCTGGACTTGTGTCCTGCCTCTGCAGCGTGACCTAGGACGTGAGGCAATGTCACTGAGCCCATCTGTAAAGGGAGGGATAATATTGACCTGGGAGGGTCATCTGTGAAGGTTAAACAAGTATCCTTGGGGTGTTTAACCACAGTCCTGGGTTTGTGGATGGGAGGTTGTGGATTCACGGGTGGGCTCCAGGCATTTGGTGAAACCTTGAAAATCGTTCTACAAATGTCGCAGGTATCTTTCCTCTGGAAGGGGTGGGTGTAGGGTTTTAGTTTTCAACAGTTTATCAAAGGGATTCACAGCCCAGAGAAACACCAAGAACATCTGAGAGGCGTTTATAAGTCTTAGCTCAATACCGGGTGCCGGGCCGGCAATCGATAAATCCTATTATCGTCATGTGTGTGTGGCGGTGGTTATTATTTTATCACCGTCAGTTCTCCAGTGGGTCTCAGGGCCCTTGAGCCTGGAAAGCCAGGGGTAGGGGGCAACAGAAGCATCTCTAGACACCCCTCTCTCTCCACTCTCGGCCTGTAACGAGGCATCTGGGAGGGTAAAATTCGACGACAGTCAGCCCTTGGAGGCGGAGCAAACCACAGAGAGATGCTCGCTCGGCAGCGCTGGCCGACCCAGGCCAGGGCCTCGGTTTCTCCATCCCCCAAAGACAGGATCAGGAGCGACCTCTCAGGGCATCTTAAGAGGCGAGAGCTTAGTCTCCGGCCACCTGGGAAAGCCCTCCTTGCCATGGCTGTGGCTCTTTCCAGAACTGGGGGCGGGGGGGGAACCTCCAAATCACACAGCTGGAACTCATTCCCCTCCACTTTACCTCCTGCCCCAGTGGAGATGCGGGGTTGGGGGAGAGCCTCTGTCTGCCGCATTCCTGAGGCTCGGAGGCCGTTCAGCCTCTCCCTGGGCACAGCAACTGCTGGCCTTCCCCGGCAAAGTCTATTCTACTGTTAGACCTCGGGGTAAGTGGAGGCCAGGCGGGGCCCTGACTCCACACTTCCTCCCAGGAAGGCCGGAGCTTTCCCACCCCAAAACACACAGGAGCCTGCAAAGGGAGCCGCTGAGAAACAGTGATGGGCAGGAGTGAGGGAAACTGATCTGTGGGTTAGCTGAAGACGGAATCTGTAGCCCTCTCCCAACTAGAGAGGGCCTAAGAGGGAAGGGGGCTACTGGAAAAAGGGGCCCCAACTTCATGCTCTATAGAGCCCCCTCATTTTGGAGCGTCCTGTCAGTGGGGGAGGAGCGAGAGAAAGGGAGGGGTTACTATCACTTTCTGGGAGCCTCGGGGCTTTGCGTTGCACCCCTCGCTGCCTTGGGAGTGGGGCAACCTCCCCCAATAGCCTCTCTTCTAAAGGCCAGATGTGCTCCCGGCAGCTGGTAGTAGCGACCCCTTCTCGGGAACTTCCCTCCCAGCGCCGCGGGGCCTCCTACCCTGCAGCTGCCGTCTGGCGGGAAAAAAAAAAAAAAAAAGTGATGGAGAGAGAAATGTGAGATTGCGTGTGCGTGGACGTGTGCGCGCGCGAGTGGAGCGGCCGTGCGTGCGATTGCGTGTGCATGTGCGGCGGGCTGTGCGTGGGCGAACGCGCAGCGCAGGAGTGTGTGCACGTAACCGAAAGTATGTCCTCGGCAGTGGGCAGGCCAGAGCGCTCGTGCAAGGGTTGGGGCGCCTGAGCTGTGTGAGGGGTGTTCTCTGACGTATGGAGGCCGAGGCTGTGCGCGGTGCTCAGGATGCCTGCGGTCGGTGGGTGCTGGGTGGGCTCTGGGAAGTGGGAGTGGGTCTGCCAGCGCGCGTCTACCTGCGCGAAGACAACCGCACACGACGCGGTCACATCCCACACTCACCCTTCCCCTGCCGACCGACCCCTGCCTGCGTGCGGAGCCGAGGCCGGGGGAGCCGAGCGAAAGCGCAGCGCAGAGAAGCTGGCTTTCTAGTCTCCCGCGAGCGCGCTCCGCCAGGGCAGGCTACGCCGCCGAGACCCCCAGCTCCTCGCATGGACGTGCCAGGCGTCCCGAAGGCGACGAGGCGTCTACCGCCGAAGCTGAAGGCGTCGGAGCGAGGAGGGGCGTCAGCGGGTTGACAAGGAGGCCCGAGAAACCCGAGAGGCCGGTGGGCTTTGAAAAGCGCCGCGGGGCCACACTCCGAGCCCGGCACACGCCTCTCGCCCCAGCTCGCGCCGCAGCACGGCGTCCTGGCTCCTGGCGACAACCCGCGAAAACACCCCTCGCCTCCCTCCTCCGAAGTCTGCGAGCGAACAGCACTCACCTGGGTCCCCGCGTGCGGCGTTGCGCCCGGCTCCTGCGCCATCCTGCGCTCGGCGCCACCGTCCCCCCTACCCCGTCCTAGCCCGCACCCCAGCGCCGGGAGGTTGGCGGGGTAAGGCTGCGTGCGAGCCCCCCGCTGCGGGCAGCCCGGCGCGCGAGGGCCGCCCGGGCCCATGCTCCCCGCCCGCGCAGACTGCTTTCCGGAACCTGGCCTGGCGCTCAATGTCAGAGGCCCCCGCGGCGGCGGCAGGCCGAGCCCACAGGGGCATTAGGCCAACTCCCCCCGCGCACGCGGAATTCTCTATTATTATTATTAAAGAATCCCCCAGAATGTGTTTACGTTGAACCGTATAAACTTCCTGCCAGGGCCTTTACCATCTGCGAGAAATCGGAACCTGCTCTTGGGAAGCGGGGACACAGGGACTGCGGGGCCAAATAGGCGGGTTTTCAGTGTGTATGCTGGGGGGGGGGGTCAACTGAGTTATGTGTGAGCTCAGATCAGCGTGGCTAGTGTGCACATGAGTGGGAGTAGGTGCGAATTGAAGCTCCTGTGGGCCTTTTGTGTGCGCGTGAGTGAGCGCACGAGTGGGCACGCACATGCCTGAGCGCCGTGTGCGCGTGAGTGGGAACGAACGCGTGGGTGTGAGTTTGCACGTCTGAGTCTGCGAAATTTACCGGGTTTGCATGTGCATCAGTGTATGCATGTGTGTGCACGAGTGCACAAGTAAGTGAATGAGCGTGGCCGCCTGTTCGGGAAGCCCGTGAGATGTTGGTCTCCGCAAGGCCAGAGGTTCTCACTCGCTCCCCGAACAGCCTGCGGCGCCGGAGACAAAGCGGCAGCGACCCGCCCTGCGCTTTCGTTTTCCGCCCGCGCTCGGCTCCATCGGCTGCCCGCCCGCTCGCGCCGGGCTGGGCGAGTCCGAAAAGTCCCGGGCGCGGCGCAGTCCTTCCCGGGGCGGGGAGAGTGGGTAGGCGGTCCCTCGCGGGAACACACGCCCGCCGGCCGCGGGGACCCGTAGCCGAACCGGCTGCGTCCGCGATGGTCACGACCCGGAGGCCACGGCCGCCACTGCAGTTGCGATTTGCCACCGAGCAGTACGCGTCGGGGAAGGCCCGGGACCCGGGGTGCGTTTTCCTCCGCGCGGGCCGGGCAGGGAAGGCGGGGGGCCTGCGCGCAGCTGGGCTGAACCGCGGGCCGAGGGCGCTTTAACACTTGCTCGCCAGGTTGGTGGAGGCGGGGCGGGTTCTGCAGGCGGACGCTGGGAGGCGAAGGTGGGGGCCCTTTAAGCGCCCACCACCGCGGGGGCCGGAGGGGGGCAGGGAGGGGAGGGAACTCCTGGAGGGTCTTACGCCGGCCCGCGAGACGCCGCCGAGAGACAAGGCAGAGAGGGCGGCCTCGGCTGGAGTCGTGGAGCCGAGCGCCGCGGGTGGTGGGGACCGAGCGCTGCTCCCCGCGGGGGCGCACGGCCACCGGCCCGAGAGGTGGTGCCTCCCCCGCAAAACCGGTGGGGGGCTTCCTAGCGGCCTCCGCCCAGGCTGCAGAGAGCCTGCTCTCAGCCTCTGCTCGGCTCCTTCCCTTGTGGGAGGGCGAGAGGGAAAGAGGGAGGAGAGTAGGTGGGGGGAGGAGGCAGCTGGAGAGAGAGGGGGCTCTGCGCCAACCGCCCGCGGATCCATCAGCTCCTCGGGGAGGACGAGCGAGCGAGCGAGCGAGCGGGCGGGGGAGGGCGCGCCGAGGCTCGCTCGGGAGAAGTGGCCGCCGATGACGGCAGAGGTGCAGCCAGCCCCGCGCGCGCAGCCCCCTCCCCCTTGCCCTCCTCCCCCTCCCCCTCCTCTTCCTCCTCCTCCTCCTCCTCCCGGCTCGTCGGCGGCGCAGAGCAGCAGCGGCAGCGGCGGCGGCGGCAGCAGCCACCCGATGTCTTCGGCGCCCGAGAAGCAGCAGCCACCGCACGGCGGCGGCGGGGGAGGCGGCGCGGCCATGGACCCCGCGTCGTCCGGCCCGTCCAAGGCCAAGAAGACCAACGCCGGCATCCGGCGCCCCGAGAAGCCGCCCTACTCGTACATCGCGCTCATCGTCATGGCCATCCAGAGCTCGCCCACCAAGCGCCTGACACTCAGCGAGATCTACCAGTTCCTGCAGAGCCGCTTCCCCTTCTTCCGCGGCTCCTACCAGGGCTGGAAGAACTCGGTGCGCCACAACCTCTCGCTCAATGAGTGCTTCATCAAGCTGCCCAAGGGCCTCGGGCGGCCGGGCAAGGGCCACTACTGGACCATCGACCCGGCCAGTGAGTTCATGTTCGAGGAGGGCTCCTTTCGGCGGCGGCCGCGCGGCTTCCGAAGGAAATGCCAGGCGCTCAAGCCCATGTACAGCATGATGAACGGGCTCGGCTTCAACCACCTCCCGGACACCTACAGCTTCCAGGGCTCCGCCGGCGGCCTCTCGTGCCCGCCCAACAGCCTGGCGCTGGAGGGAGGTCTGGGCATGATGAACGGCCACTTGCCGGGCAACGTGGACGGCATGGCTTTGCCCAGCCACTCGGTGCCCCACCTGCCCGCCAACAGTGGCCACTCGTATATGGGCAGCTGCGGCGCCGCGGCGGCCGGCGAGTACCCGCACCACGACAGCTCGGTGCCTGCTTCCCCACTGCTGCCCGCGGCCGCCGGTGGGGTCATGGAGCCCCACGCCGTCTACTCAGGCTCGGCGGCCGCCTGGCCGCCCTCCGCCTCCGCGGCGCTCAACAGCAGCGCCTCCTACATCAAGCAGCAGCCCCTGTCCCCCTGCAACCCCGCGGCCAACCCCCTGTCCGGCAGCCTCTCCACGCATTCCCTGGACCAGCCGTATCTGCACCAGAACAGTCACAACACCCCAGCTGAGCTGCAAGGTGAGTGGGGAGGTTGAACTGTCCCAGTCCTGAGGGGAGCACATCTGTGAGTGCACTGCAGACCCAGCCCCCTGAAGCTGCTGACCGCCCTGGGCCACAGCCTGCGGCCACTTCTGTGCGGTGCCAAGCTCCCCAGGGTGCCTCTCAGCCCCACCTCCCCCCATTTGAGACGCGAGTGCAGCCTGGAGCCCCCAGTATAGACTAAGATGTCGTTTTCTCTCCTTTTCTGTTTCAACTCCCAGCTGCTGGCTGCCCCAGCCTGGCCAGGTAGGCCCCGTCCTCACCAAAAAGACTTATTAGACTCCAATATTCTAAGTCCTCTCAGGTCCCTTAGCCCCCTCACACCTCAGCAAGTTCCCGGGATGGAGCCAGGCCCAGCCCCGGACAGCTGGCTCACTCTCCCCACTCGCCCCAGAAAAGCTGCCGGAGAGCCGCCTCTGCTCTGAGCCGGGCAGGACGGAAGAGTTAGGCCCAAAGCCGGCCGGGCTGCACGCCTGCTCAGAGGCTCAGAGCCCGGCCTTTCAGGAATCAGGCCTGGGCCACGCGAACATTGAGTCGGGGCATTTTGTGGTGACAGAGGCAGAGAGGGGACCCGATCGAGGGTCAGAGTTGCAGGCCCCCCACACAGCCTGTTTCTCAGGAGCCAGGTTTTCAGGTCTCCAGGTACCGCCCCACCCCCAATCCTCCGAGCAGGAAGGTGCACAGCAATCTTCCCCTCTGAACCCTCCATCTCGGCACCCGCTAGCAGCCTTCTGGGCCTGGTTCTGAGAAGAGCTTGGAGTGATCCAAGCAGGGGCCTGCCAGGAGTCAGCTGTCAGCAGCCTGTGGGGGGAGGAGCCGGGCCTGGAGGCTGGAGGGGCCCTCTGCACCGGGTTGCCCAGCTAGGGCGGCTTCGAACTCCAGGCGGGCTCCAGCTGTCCCAGAGGCTCGGTTCTCAAAGGGTCCTTCCTCTGGAGAAGCCACCCTTGGCCCCCGTGTTGGCCCCTGCCGGCCTGGCTGGCTGCTCTGGGGCCACCGCAGCCTTTGGGGTTGGAAGGTGGCTGCCCAGCCCCAGGCACAGGCCCCAGGCTGCCCTGAAAGTGGAGGCCGCTGGACCTTCTCTGTTGGCGCATCTCGGCCCCTCTCACCACTTCCCCCGTCAGCCTCTGGAAGGCCCCGGCCCAGGCTCGGTGTCCAAGGTGGGAGAGGCCCAGCCAGCAGGCGCTCAGGGTAGCAGGGATCCTTGCCAGTGTCTGGGGATCTTCCCTTTGGGCGCCGGCCCTACGGAGACCGGGAACTCAGACATGGGGAGGCGCTGTGGAGGAGAGGCCTCCAGCCCTGCGCCCGAGCCGGGCAAGCCTGCCCCGTGCACCCCTCGGGCAAAGGTGCTTCTCCACCTGGAACTCTGGCCTCCGGAGGCTAACCCTTTAACGTCCCCTTTCCTGTCGCCCTGCCCTGCAGGCATCCCGCGGTATCACTCGCAGTCGCCCAGCATGTGTGACCGAAAGGAGTTCGTCTTCTCTTTCAACACAATGGCATCCTCATCCATGCACTCAGCCGGCGGCGGCTCTTACTACCACCAGCAGGTCACCTACCAAGACATCAAGCCGTGCGTGATGTGAGGCCACAGCCCCCGGGGCCCTCCGGGCAGGGGCTGGCCGAGCACTGGGACTTCGGAACCCATCGCCAGAAACTGCTTTATTTTCGAGGTGTAACCGTCGGCAGAAGAAAAGGGTTTGACCCCTCCCCGACCGGATTATTCGGGAAAGGAATCCCCGAGGCAACGACGGAGCCCCGCTGTCGGCACCTCCCCGCCACCCGCTCAACAGTTTCTTTAACATGGTGGTGGTGGGGCCTGATCTGACTGCAGCTGTTGAAAAATAAATATCTATTTTTGATCCTATTGAAACCGGCTGAGAAGGTGCTGTGTTGGGGAAAAACCCTCAACATCTAAACAAGCATTCTGCTGAGGTCTCTCCCCCTCTTCCCCTCCAATGGCAAAAGTCGGGGAAGGAGAAAGGCAAACGTGTCAGACCGTCATTATCAAATACTTTTATTTTTTGGTTGAGTATTTATCTTTTTTAATTTTTTTTGAAAGAATGTCTTGGAATGCGCGTCTCCTTTCAGAGCCATCTTTTGCAGGGAAGGGGGGGGCAAGAAATCGCCTTCTCCCTCCCCACCTCAGAAGTCCTCCAACCAACCACAGGTGGATCCTTGTGCGAATAACTTGCATTTCTGAAGCCACTGCTCGTCTTAGGAAAGAAACCAGGAGCCCAGAAGCGGCGGCTCTCGGGCCTCTGCTGCCGTCCCCCTCCGCCTTCCTCTCCATCCTTCTCTTCAGTGTTTTTGGTTTGGTTTCTAACTTTATTTTGACTTTTTTGGTCGGTGTTTTTCTCCCGAGACCTGGCTGTCTCCTGATCTCTACTGTAAACCTTCTGGTGGGAGAGTGAGGAAAACACGGCGCCGCGGGGACCGGGAAGGCCCGCTGAGCGCTCGGATTCAGGATTGCGGTGACGCAGAAAGGTTAAGGCACTTTTAAAGAAACGATAGCAAGGCTCATCCTGTTATTTATTCTACTTTCTTTCCCTAATAATCGAAACACCGCATAGGCTCCTCCGTTTATCAGTATTAATGGTGTAACTTTGTTGGCAATATTTGCCGCGTAGATTTTTTTTTTAGGTATCCATTGTAAATTTGAAACTAAGTCCGATCTGTGTAAAGACAAATTTCCATATGTTTTATATAAATAAATAAATATATATATATATAAAATGAAGGCCCCCCCTTTTTTTTTTTAGCATTTTGGCTGCTGGGGTGCAGCGTTTGTGACACGTATTTTAAATTTCCTTCTGCACTGTATAAAAATGACAATTTGAGGATGTTTTTGCCTTTTGTGTATTTTTTCCTAAAAAAGAACAAAAATAAAAATGTATAACATTTGTACATGGCCTTTAATATTGTATCAACTAGAAATAAAATCGCATGAGTATTTTATTGGGATTGGAGAATATCTTCCAAATACAGACAGAAACGAGCCTGGGATCTCCAGCCTTTTTTTTTTTTTTTTAAATTTAAAGTATGGATGATTCTTAATCCTTTTTTCTTCTTTTTTATTTCTTGGCTAATCCTTCTCTTTTCACTCTTCATTTCACGCTGAGGTGAAATCTGGACGAGAGTAACTCTTTTTCTTGGCTTCTGTTTTTTAAGAAGAGCCCTCTACCCCTCGATATGTCGTTTCTTGTTTTAAAGAAATAAGCAAACGTTTAAAGAAAAACTATAGTTGTCCCTCCCCCAGGGAAAAAAACATATATATACGTATATATATATATATATATGTATATACGTAAAATATTTTACACTTTTGTTTTGGCCCCTCCAAGACCAATGAGAATTGTACTTTGAGTTTCAGACTTTACTGTGCCCATATTCTAGCTGTTATAAATCATGGAACACCTTTTAAGGTTTTTTTTTTTTTTTTTTGGTAGGATTTTTTTTGTGTGTGTGTGTGCCCTGCACTTGGTTTTCCCCAATGGAGAAGCGAGTAAAATTTGAGCAGGAAAAAGGCTGTTGGTGGGAGAGCAAGGTGATAGGCATGTTTCCAATCTGCTTACATTTCCCCCTAAATCATTAGGGGAAAAATCCATTTTAAAAAGTCTGTCTCCCCTACTGACCCTCCTTCTATTCCAATTCCCAGCTACCTAGGAAAACAAACACAATAAAGTCACATTGTCGGTGCAGCCGTTCAAGACCCACCACAGCTTCTCCGCGTCGTGGGGTCGTGAGCCTCTGAACCTGGTTCTTCTCAAATCTGACATTCTGGACGTGAGGGCAATTTCTCCGGTGCTCTGTTACATCAAAATTATCAATAAACTCGCCCAAGCAATTAATGCCCCAAACTAACAGCTGTCTATAAAACCGAGATAAAGGGCACAGGAAAAAGCCGGCGACTCCGTCCCTCGGGGTCTTGGGCGGCCGAAGCGGCGGGCCCGGGTCTCCTGGGCAGCGGGCAGGGAGCAGCTTCATGGAGGGCGGAGGAGGCACTGTCTTCCGGGGCAGAGGCCACCTCTCCGCACCCCCTGCCTCCCGTTGGTGCCCAGAACGGGGCCAGAGAAAAGCCCCCAGGCCTCCAGTGCAGGAACGTCGTGCTGGGGCTCCGGACAATCTTGGCAGGGAGGCAGGCAGGCAGGCGTGGGGCCCCCTGCTTCCTCCATCGGAGCCTGCGCCCCAATTAGGATGGAGGCTCCGGGGAAGTGGGGCTGATTAGGAGAAACCCAATGCCAGCCCAGTCGGCGCGCTCCCTGTCTTCTCGGGCAGCGTCTCCAGCCCCCGCACCCACTCCCTTGGCCCCTTGGTGCGCCCTGGTAGTACGTGGCTTTGGCGCCGCCGGACCAGAGTGGGGGATGGGGGGCGGCGGCGAACCCCGGTCTCCTGTTCATCTCCCCCGGAGCGCCTTCATTTCAGCAAGATCTCCCGGCGTGCCCACGTCTGGGCCAGGCCAGGTGTGACGCACCCAGAGAGGCCTGTGCAGGAAAACCAGCCCAGGGATCAGGGATGGGCCTGGCCTGCCTGGGGCCTGACCTGGAGCCTGGGGATGAGAGCAAAGTCCAGCCTTCCCCGCGGGGAGAGTGTGGCTCCAGGCACACCCGAAAGGGTCAGATTCTACAGGCATAATTGCCTCCACGCCCAGGACCAAGATTTCACGAAGCCGCCCGCTGCCCCTGAGCAAGACCACGTTCACTCGAGTCTTCCCCAAGGCCCATTTCGGCCTGGCTCGCACAGAGACCACGGGGATGAAGCTCCCACCCCCGGTGCCAACACAAAAGCGTGCACGGCTTGTGCAAGTTACCAGCTTAAAATGCAAAGGCGCTTCTGAGTCCGGTGCAAAATCACACGCCCTGGGTGCATAAAGGGGTATCATTCTAGCTTAGGGACATTTTCGAGAGAATTAATTCAAAAGTTCTGCACACATCTTTCGGGGGTCTGTCCTGGAACACCGCAGTCAAAATACCCCAAGGGTATGAATACTCCCCAAAACAATAGGCCAGGAGGTGGGGCAGCGGCCAGGATGTTCATGATAGGGCTTCTGTTCGTGGATTACACCTCCCGTGGCAGTTCCCTGCGCAGGGCCGACGGCTGGGACACAGCTGAACCTCGGCTGCAGGCCATCGCAGCCCCAAGCGGCAGCAGCAGCAGCGGCGCCTTGGCGCAGTGTCCCGGCTCCCCAGCCCCTGGCAGACGCGAGCTGCAGGCCTAGCGACCAGTCGGCACTCAGGGTGCGTGCTTCCGAAGGGGAAGTGCCTGCCTGGTCCTGCCGTTTTCTTTGCCCTTTGGGGCTGGAGGGCTAGGGACAGGGAGGGGAGTGGCTCCCCGCCTGCAGCTCTCCTGGAAGCAGTGCAAAGATGGAGCTAGAGTCCCAGCTCCAGCACCACTAGACCTGGGTGAGACATGTTACCTCGGAGCCTCGGTTCTCCTCACCTCAGTGGTCAGCGAGGTGACACCTGCCAGGAGCAAGAGGACAGCCTAGCCCCAGGATGCCCAGCCAGGAATGGCTATGAGGTGCGCATTACTTATCCTCCTCCCCTGGAGTGTGGGGTGGGTGTCAAACGAGTTGCAAGAACCCATATTCTACAAGGCCTCCTGCTCAGGGACTCGGGCAACCAGCTTGGGAACCGCTGGACGCCCCATCTTCCAGTATGACGCACCTGGACTTTCCCTCCGTTCCCAGGGAGAAGAAAGACGTCCCACTTGGCTCCAAAGATGGAATTCTAACGTGGGGCTGAGTCAGGAGTTCGGTTCCGATGTGGACCCTCCCCAGGATCTCCTAACCCTGCGCTCAAGGGCTTCACTTCTGAGGGTGGTTCAGAGTGCGGCCCAGGAACTGCCCGCATCAGAAATACTAGGGGTGTCTGCTCACACTGCACGTGGGGGCAGGGGCAGGTGCTGACAGTCACTGGATTAGAATCTCTGGAGGTGGGACCCGGGAATCCACAGGCTCGCAGATGTCCAGGTGGTCCTGATGGGTGCGAAGTTTAGAGTCTCTCGTCCAGCATTCTCTGAGCTCCTGAGAAAACCCCGGTGAAGGAGTCTCATTGTGGCCTCTGCTGCCCCCTCCCGCCCAGTGGCCCAGCCAGCTGTGATCCTAAGCAGCAGCTGATGGGGGGCACTTGGCGCCCAGGCGAGCAGACGCGGGGCTCGGGTTTGTGCAGGAGGCGCCTTGCGCTGGCCACGCGGCCGTCCTCTCTCCACACCACCTCTGTCCACCTTCTCGGCAGCCCTCTCAGGCAGGTCCTACGACTTACTGCTCTCGACTCCAGATTCAGAAATGAGCTCAGAGAGGTTAGGGGACGTTATCAAGACGCTGCTGGTAAGAGGTGGAATTTGGACTCAGACCCAGGACTTTCTGACCACAAAGCCCATGTCCCTAACCACTGTGCCCCATGGCTCCTGGACACCCATTTTCCTCCAGCCATGAGGCCTAGTGATAAAAGAGGGAAGCTGAAGTGTGGTCCGTGACCCAGCCTCTGCCAGCCTCCTGCCTCTTCCGGGGAGATGGCAATGGTCAGGGGCAGCACAAGGGACTGGGGTCCCTCTGATCCCCCTGCCTGCATCTGGATTGGGGGGCGAGGCCCTCCTAGCAGCCCCAGCTCAGACCCCTGACTTTCACCTCCTCTCTGGGACAGTGGACCTGGTTTTCGTAGGTTCCCACCACGGACCTCCATGAGAGATCCCTTCACTTCCTTGGGCCCCTCAGTCCAACAGAGAAAAACTCAAACAAAAGATGAAGCTCAAGGAAGAGAGGCCAGCTGGGGCAGCATATGTGGCTGCGCCCTCCTGCTCTGCCTCCGGAATCTTCTGGGTACCAAGAGCTCAGAGTTCTGGGCTGTTTTAAGGAGGGAGGCCCTTGTTTAGCATCTCCCGCTGGCAAGCCACGTCCACTCACGATGGCGCACTGACTTATTGTGGGACCGAGACAAATCATGGGCCCTTAACTGTCTTGATCTCTGTGCTCTGGGGATAGGCAGGGGAAGAGGGACAACGGACTCTGCAAGTGTAAAATACCGTTCGCACGAAACACAGGACAGAGGAAGCATCTGGCACAGATTCACTCATTCAGGGACACTGAGTACCCACTGCCCTCTGCCATCGGGTCAGACAAGATTCAGCGGCTGACACACCCCTGCTGACACGGGTCAACAGCACCAGGATACTTGGGGTCGGTCGTGTCAACACCCTAAAGAGGCAACGTCACCAAGGCCGAGGCAACCCAAGCCCCCAGCGGAGGCAGAAGGCTGGTGCTGTTCAAGACCCCCGTGTGGGCGTGGCCACCAAGGTCCCCTCCGACTCCTACAGCACGGGCTGTCTGGGGACCCCGAAGGGTGAGCCTGTCCAGAGCGGACAGAGGCACTGGGGCCGGTGTAGACTGTGCCCTGCGGCTGATTTCCTGCAGTTCACTGTGTCAGTGGGGTGGCAGCCCAGGGAGAAACGCCGCAGCTGGACAGTGGTCTGAGGAGTAACGGTGGTGATAAGCCTCCCCAGGCTTATGTCATTAAAACCACGGCATCACACCAGGGAGGAGGCACGGGCTCCGTGAACCCTGCTGTGTCAGGGTTCACAACCACGGGGCATGCCGGGCCCGCAGATGTCCCCTGGAAAAGGAGACAACGTTTCTGCATTTGGAAATTTCCACCAAAGCCAGCCCCACAGTTCAGCACACCGTGTTTCTGGGTCCTGCTGTAACACCTTTGCGGGGTCACAGCTTGGGGTGAAGCAGGGAGGGCTGGGCCATCTCTGTCCAAATGGTCAGAAGCCTTCCCTGGGCAGAGAGCTCGGGGCAGGGGACCCTCCCTAGGAGAGGAGGCAGCCTAGCACCTGAACGGTCCCAGGGATTCCGCCCCTGGCTGTTTCTGAGGGGACAGCGCCACCTGCTGTCCACCTCGCCGTTTTTGTTGGGATAACAGCAGGGACCCACTGAGGAAAATTGATTTCACCTGAACGTGGACAGAGGCTGTGCACAGATAAACCTGATTCTGATGTTTCAGGGTCTCTGACCTTTGTTAAGGTGCAGCTGGCGTTTTTTGGGAGACAGCTAAACTAAATGAATTTAGTCTTTTCCTAATTACACAAATGATAGGGCTTATTTAAAATAAAATAAACTGTAGAAAGGTGAAAGGAAGAAAGCAAACATGGCTTCAAACCCACCCCTCGAGACAGCGTGTCGGCTCCAGGAGACGTCTCCCTGCACACACGGAGACCTGCCGACCCTGGAAAAGCAGGCGATGAGCCCAGGATTGAGACCCTGGGAGTCAGAGAGCCTGAGTCTGAGTCCCAACTCCACTGCTTCCCAACTGTGAGCTCGGGCCGGTGCCTCCCCACTATGCCTCAGCTTCCCCATCTTTAAAATGGCGGTGATGGTAGGAGAACTCCTCTCAAAGGATTAAGTGATTAGAAAATCGATGAAGGGCTTACAGGTGAAGAAACCGAGAGGGCAAGCACTCCACCTGAGGGGGCGCAGCAAGGGCCCGTCGGAGCTGGATCCACTGCCAACCCTGGCGGGTGTGGCTTCAACACCACGTGCCTCCACCACTAAATCAATTGTCTCTGGTGTCCCCATGGGCCACCCTGGCTCCCAGCTACCTTGGAGGCCTGTTGGTAGTCAAGAGATGACGACGGACAGGCTTCTCCCTTGATGGTGGGGAGAGGCCCTGGGACTGAAGGTCAGCTCTGCTGTGTGACCTGAACAAGCCAGATAACCTCTGGGAGCCACATCTTTCTCACCTAGAAAATGGGAACGTAACAACACCTGCTTCATGGGATTCTTCTAAGGGTTAAGTGAGTTAATCCACCCTCCGAGGCAGGCAGGGATGTTTAGTTTGCTCACAACTCAGCACTTCAGGGTCTGAGTTTATTGCTTCCAAAACATCCAAAGTGCAAAATGTCCACATTACATGGTCACATGTCAGCTCCCATTATAACTTTTGTGATTTATGGACGTCGGAAATAAAGAATTCCATTCACAAGAAGAAATCCTGCCCCACTGGAGGAACAGGAGTGTGGGTTCCGCTATTCAGAAGTCTCTGCTTGTTTGAAAGATCGCCCAGGCAGTCTCCAGTGAAAACCTAGGATGACGACAAGGCCTGGCAAAGCAAGTGGGACTCGCAGGGCAGGGCGTGGTAGGGGACAAGAGGGGCTCCGCCACGCACCGGGGAACAAGCCATCACAACTCGGTGCCTCAGCTGCCTCATCTACACGTGCAATAAAATACGGGGCCATTTCAAGCAACAGACGGAAAGCTGGCCTGGTGACCCTCAGACTGAGGGCTTCCAACAGGGGCAGCTACCTAGTGACGTGCACATCAGAACTGAAGGCAGCAGGACAGATGCAACGGAGAGTGGACAAAACCCACCGCCCCCTGCCTGGAGACTCTCCTGCAGGCTCCTGAACTGAGCAGCCCCAGCCCCAGGGGTGTCTCTGCCACTAGCATGTGTGCACCTGGGGGTATCACCCCACCCTGCATCTCTCTTCTAGAAAATGACACGGTTTTGTGTGCCTCTTTCTACCTTAGGTGGCAAGGTGAAGGTGACCCACAGTGAAAGAAGACAGATAACTCTGGCCTAGTCTACAATCAGCTACAACCCGACTCCTGGCTTCACTACCAAAGCTGGGGGACTGTGGGCCAGTTACCCGTCTGTTACCTGCTTCTCTCAGAAGTGACTGTGAGGGTCAGGTGAAATCACACACTTGCGCATCTATATAATTTGTATTTCTAAATTGTATCTTCAGTAATATATGTGTATTTATAAATGCATCATATAATTCATATAGTAACATTGTTATAATATAAATGAAATTATGCACTTGCACATCTATATAATTTGTATTTCTAAATTGTATCTCCAGTAATGTGTATTTATAAGTGCATCATATAATTCACATAGTAACATTGTTATAAATGAAATTATGCCACTGATTATTAATAAAGAACAAATCACCCTCTAAACTTAAAGCAGCAGAAAGGATTCATTTCACTCCTGACTGCAATCTGGGCAGGGCGCAGTGGAAACAGCCCTTGTCTGCTCCAGGAGGCATCAGCTGAGACGGCTCACCTGGGCTTGGGGACCGACTTTCAAGGTGGCACACCCACGAGGACGGTGAGGTGGTGGTACGCACTCCTCTGCTAGGCCCCGGCCCAGGCAACTCGGGCTTCCTCACAGCGTGGGGACCAGGCTCTGAGGACAAGCGTCCCAAGAAGATGAGGGGGAAACTGCCAGGTCCTCAGCCTCCGCGTGCCAGCCAGCAGTGTACACCCAGCTGCCCTAGGGCCCAGATCCACGGGGATCTGCACAGACCCCTTCGCTCAATGGGGCTGTTGAATAACCTTGGGCCAACACTTCACAACTTCCACGGCATTTTAAACAGCTCAATAAATTTGAGCCATTACCATCAGGAGTGAAGACAGAAGACCGTTATCACCAGAAGACAGAAGCCAACCCAGCTGAGGTCGGCACCCCACTCTCAGCTGCAGAACAGCTGGGGGCTCAGGTAGGCAGCGCCCGTTAAAGAATACTGTGGGAGGTGACTGTAAATTCACCTACACACCAATCTCTTCTTCCTGCTTTTATGTATGGAGTTTTGTGTCAGATTTATCTTGAAGACAGACTTCCCCAGGATAGCCCTGCCCCACCCCACCCCCTAAAAAAACCCATTTTGAAAATGACTAGAGAGTCCACAGTATCTACTGTATTTGGAACATTGGTTGGGGTTAGATCCAGATACAGGGGAAGTGCGGTTAGCAATACCCATTCAGCTCTTTCTGCTGAGTGCAGGGGGTGTGAGAGGCAGAAGTGAAGTTTTGGAAGAGTCCTCTGCAAGCCAGGTGCTTCCTGGGAGCCTATGGGGGGGAGGCAGGTGGTGAGAGGTGGCAATGCTCCCCAGGAAAACGAGGTGAAGGGAAGGATCCTCAGTTTTGCTCCTCCGGCAAAAAGGCAGAAAGCTTCACCTCATAGCGATCGTCTGGCCCCAGTTCCTTAAAATCCAGGGCAAAGCCTTCTCAGGCTTGGCCAGGAAGGGCGCTGGGATGGATTGTTGATGTCTGCTGTGGGTGTGGGTGTGGACGGAGAGCTGGATTTGCCTCATGTTTACCATCCCTGGACCCGATTACTGTTTCTTTTTAAATGTTGCTCTCATCTGACATTTTATCTTCTCGCCAATATCTCTTCACCAAACATAAACTCTTTTGTGGTTTTAGCTACACGGGCTCTCTTTTCTTGGGTAGTTTTATTCTCAGCCTTTTCTATTTGCAGTCTTGTGTCATCGTGTTTCTTTCTCCTCATGCGGCATCTGGGGGAGGTCTGTGTGCGTCGCTGGATGGGAACCAGGAAGGCCAAATGATGGCCGAAGGACAATGGGAGGGCAGACCTACAGAACCCCTCCCCTAAGAGTCTAGGAGGGCTGGCTCCCACACGCCCTGGCCGCTTAGGGGCTGCTGGCTGGGTTGGGGAGGGTGGGGTGTGAACAGCGCTATCCCTGCTCCTCTGCTGGTAGAGGAAGTACAGTCAACCCTTGGTATCTGTGGGGGACTGTTTCCAGGAGCCTCCGTAGATACCAAAATCCGCCGATGCTCAAGTCGCTTATATCCAGTTGTGTAATACAGTCGGCCCTCCACATCCATGGGTTCCACATCCAGGACTCAGTATTTGCAGTTGGGTGAACCCACGGTTGGTGCAGAACCCGCAGGTGTTGAGGGCCAACCGTAATGCAGAGAAGCCGGCAGGGTTCCTAGGGCAGAGGCCAGGGTCCAAGTACCCGCTTTACCTCTGCCTGGGTCTGGAGCCCTGAACAAGCCCATTGCACTTTCTGAGAGCAGCTGTTTCCATTTGTAACAGTCACCCAGTCCAGAGGCCGATTTTAGAAGTAGGAGACACATGTTGTAAAGCTTATTTATCTTAACATTCCCCAAACGACTTAAGTAATACTAAATAAAATCATTTATGCATAGTGACAAATTTTAGAAAAGAACACACAGAAATTTCGATGCTTAAAAACACTGGTGAATGCCGTCGCTTGGAGAAGCATCCCGCAGACAGCTCATCCTGGACAGCTCGTTTGGATTCCATACCCACCAAACCCTGACATTCCAGGAGAGGACCAGGAATAAGTTCCTCCTTAAATTCAGGGCCCCGCCCATCCTTTACTAACCCAACATTAGAAAACATTCTTTTATTATTTCCAAATTCCTTCATTTTTATGTTTAGATATTTAATTAGCCTGGAATTTACTTTTACGTGTGGTATGACTTAGAAGTAAATCCAAGCTGCTTTATTCACCCTTCAAAACAACAAACCTAGAGGAGGTCCTATCCCTGTGCCCACTCACAGTTGAGCACGTGGAAGTTCAGACAGGAGGTACCAGGCAGCAGCAACACTGATGCTCTCGGCCGAACCTGTGTGATTCTGAAGCTCATGCTGTTAATCCTAGCTACGTTTTACAACTGCACAGAGGAGAGACTGGACGTAAAAAAGAGGCAGTGTCAAGGCTGCTTAAGTGGTGGAGTGAGGGGTGACACTCTTTGTACTTCTGATATCCCCAAATTTCCAGAATGGATAAGTTTACTTTTATAAACAGAAAAAATCTAAGTGACGGTGAGCAGTGAGCCTTAAAAGAAACAGAACGTTACAACCGTTCAGGCCTTAGAAACAAACATGCTCAACCCTCTCTTTGTAAAGATGAGGACGCCAATGCCCGGAGAGGCTCCATGACTTGCCGACAACATAGGAACCGTCAGCAGACACAGTGAAGCCCCAGGGCCAGCGCTCGCCATGCAGAGTTGAGGGTGGCAGGAATCTCCTCGCATCTGCAAGCAAAACTGCAGCGCCACTCAGGAAAACACAAGACGCGACCCACGAATCGTGACGAATCCACTTAAAAGGGGTTCATACAGTCTCAGCAACTTGTCAAGCGCTCAGTTTCCATTACTTTCTAATATGCGAACTATACAATTATGATGCTGACAAATACTCAAGAACTCTGAGAACGAAAAGCAGGGTCCCTGAGGGCCCCTCCTGGCGGCGCTGAGAACTGCGGCTCTGGGGCTGCCCGAGGCGAATGGAGGGGAGGCGCGCAGGTGACACATCTGGAGGGCTTATATTTCAGGCCCTTGGTCCTAGTTTCCCTCATACTAACCTACTGTCCACAAATATAAAAAAATGATGAATGCATTCAGATCATCTGTGTATCAATACATCTGGATTATTTCAGCTGAAAGTGACAGAAAACCCAGCACTCTGGCTCAACCCGGAGGGATCATCCCTGATGGGCACAACTCAACAGTCTAAGGTGCTGGCGCCAGACTCACCAGACACCGGCCCCCAGGGCTGAGGCCCGGACCCAGCCTCCCCCTTGGCTCTGACGGAGCCCTTCCCATTTGCATTGCTCCTGAGTTGCTCTGTATCAGCAGGTGGTTCTCACGGCTGGGGCTGGGGCACAGTGGGGAGTAAAGGCAGGGACAGACTCACTTCCTGCCCTCCTGTAGCACTACTCCAACGGTAGCAAGTCAAGGATAGAAACATCAACCAAAACTGAACAAGAACATGCCAAAGACAGGAGGCATTCTGGAAAAAACGGGAAAACCAACCGGAACGGAGCAAGGAGTTCAGATATCAGGTCGCTACTCTGGACTGGGCGGTCAGTCAGCCTGGGATGGCCAAGCTGAACACAAGTGACAAAACGAAACCAGCCAAGGGACAGGGGTTGGGCAGAGAAAGAGTGAGCCCAGAGGCCCTACGGCCTGGACTGCCCTGTGTTAAGATATTCTACCCCCTGGTTTTGCTCATGTCAATGTGGAGTCTGCATTTAACCGAGCAAATCTAAGGATCAATTCTCTTTCCAAAGTCTCCACCGCATTTTCACTGTAAAACCAATGAGAAAATGCTTTTTCAAAGGGAGACTGAGAGCCTTGAGAACCTTATCTTCAAAGTGCAGGCAAGGCCCGCCCCTTGAGGCATAATAATGGGTTTAAAACATGCTCAGTAAGACCCTCTGGTGGAAAAATAAAAATGCCCCGTGCATATACATTTGAAAAAAAAAATGAAATCTCCACTTAAATGCTCATCTTGACTTTTCACCCAGGATCACCGCAAAAGCACTTCCGTTTAGAAAGCACAGTTCGGCCAAAATCCAGCTTGATTTCCAGGAACAGAGAAATGGAGGGACAGAAAACATACGACAGTGGACACATGAGTGTGTGAGCATGTGTCTGGCCTTGTCCGTGACGTCGGCTGGGACAACTCACTGACAGCCAGGATTTCCTAGACACAGGCTCCCTGCTGTTCAGGGGCAGCTGGCCGAGAGCAGAGGTGTTCACCCCGGGGGAGGAGCCTGGCTGGAAAGGTAAGGAGGGGACAGAGGTGAGACCACACAGCCGAGGGTCCACGTCAGATTGGCCTCCATCTCCGACACCAGGACTGAGGTGTGACAAGCAGTCTGTACCCAGGGGACTGAACCACCTGGCTTCTGCAAGCTGAGCGCATCTTTTCCCTTCTAGCAGTGCCAGGCCAAGGAGCCAGGAACACAAGGGTATCTTCTTGTTCTGAGCCGCCACGCCTCTGCAGCTGGTCCTCTGTCCACCTTCTCTTAATCTCCCACGCCTCTCAAGTTCAAAACACAGACTCCCCTAAACTGCAGTCAGCATTCACTCCAACTTGTTTATTGCCCACTCGGTCCCCTAAACCAAGACACCAGCAGGGCTGAGACACCCAGCAGGCTGAAGGCCCAGGATAAGCCAAAGCCTGAACATGGACCTTTCTGCCTTCAGAAGATGGGAAGCATATTACGGTTGACTTCCCTGCTCCTCAGGAGACACCAGGCAGCAGCTGAAGCTCTGACTTCCGGGAGAGGACTGAACTCAAGGCAGCTCGTGCAGCACAGCTCCACCACATCCCGCTGTGCCGGGTCCTGAAGCTCGCCGGGGCTGGAGCGGGATGTCGTCACGGGTCAGGGTGCGGCTCTCCAGTGCGGCCGCCCGCCGGGCCACTGGCCCCCTGATGCCTGGCCAGCGCCACCCTCACTGTGTTGGCGCCCAGACAGAAGCCCTGCAAGCGGGAGATGGCCTGCCAGGCCTCGGCCGGGTCCCGGTAGTGGAGGAAGGCCCCGCGCTGCGGCCCCTGCCAAGTGAGCCGTGAGGGCGCCGCGCCCCGTGCGCTGAGGGCTCGCTTCAGCTCACTCACCCGGGCGTCCCGGGGGAGGTTCCCAACGTAAACAGTGCTGGAAGGCACATCGTCCCCCTGCCAGGAGCCCGATTCCAGCGAGGGCAGCTCCTGCGGGCTTCTGACGGTGCTCAGGGCGGCCCGGGCACGCGGCAGGCCCCGGTGTGTCCCCCGAAGGGTGACGTCCTTCCCGGCCTGCTCCTCTCGGCAGCGCAGGCTTCTGAGGACTGGCATTTTCCCCATCATCTCACAGCTGATCTGAAAAAGCAAGGCAGTTCCAGATTCTTGAGGTGTCCAAAAGGGACCATGACTTGGTGACAAGGGAGGAGAAAGCAGTCACTCAGGGGCCTCTGCCCCACATGCTCGTGGAAGCCTCCGTCCACTCAGGCCAGCCATCTCCATCTGCCATTCTGCGTCTGCCAGACAGGCCGTGGCCGCTGCAGGAACCGGACGGCTTTCTCCATCTTCCTGGGGGCCCAGAGGGCAGCCAACCACAGCTTCCTGCGCAGAAGGCGAAGAGCTAGGGGCTTCCCCGGCGGCCCAGTGGTTGGGACTTGGCCTTCCAAGGCAGGGGGTGTGGATGTGACATGCCTCACCACCAAAAAACCAAAACATAAAAGAGAAGCAATACTGTAACAAATTCAATAAAGACTTTAAGTTCACATCAAAAAAAAAAATCTTAAAAGAAAAAAGGGGAGGATTTAAGATCACTGGTATGAGGGTTACAGGGTCACAGATGGCAACCGCCCTGGGGACCCCAGGATAATGGGGCGGTTTCTGCTTCCACACCCGTCTCCCCCCCAACCTACGCCTTTGGGTGGGAGGAGGTCTTTAATGGGGCCGTGGGGATCTCCTTCTCAGCCTCCCCCCACCCCCCACCTCGCACCCCTTAATTAAGGGCCAAACCCATCCAGACCTCCGGGAAAAAGCACAGACAAGGCGAATGTGAAACAGAATGCTACATGGAGAACACTTTCTAGCAAAGGGTGATCAGGCTACAAAATAACGAATCCCACATACAATGTTACATCTCAAAGAGAAAGACTTTTACACAAAAGACACTTTTGGCTTTTTGGTCAAATTGATCAGCAAGTGTTTCCTGAGCACCCATGGCAATGGCGGTGACAGAAGCGCCCCAATACTCGAGGTGAAGCCTGAACAGGACACCCACGGCTCCGTCCTGTGGGGCAGGGGCACTGGGGGCTGAGCCTGGGCAGAAGTGCTTCATGTCTCTTAAGGAATCCCAAGGCAGAAATGAAACAGAAAGCCATGCTTAGTTCTTTTCAATAATTCATTCTTTAGAGATGCTTTCTGTCTTCTGTTTGGGGCACAAAGCATGTAAATGGTCAGTCACCAAGGGAATTCCCTGGCAGTCCAGTGGTTAGGACTCCATGATTCCACCGCTGAGGGCATGGGTTCAATCCCTGGTTGGGGAACTAAGATCCCACACAGCTGTGCAGCGTGGCAGGAAAAAAAAAAAAAAAATCAGTCACCAAGAGGCAAGCAATGGTCCAAGCACGGGCTTCCCACAGATGTGGGTCCATCAGAACACAGATCAGCACACAAGGCAGACAGCTGTAACTTTTCTACAAAAATAGTTCAACTAGCACCAGTGTTCTCAATATATTCAGAAGCCTATGTAACTTAGGGCAATGGTTCTTATCCTTGTCAGGGTGTCAGGGACCCTGGAGAGAAGCTGGGGTTCCCTCCCAAGAAGGGCTCCACCACAAGTCTCTGTACAATTTCCCAGCACTTGTTCCCGGACCTACAATCCGCAAGAGGCACACAGGTCCCAGGTTGAGAATCAACGGATCAGAATAAGATTTAAAGAAACACGAACACCTAAGCACGGCACGTATCTTCTCGCAAACCTGCAGGCTGCTAACCCTCACCAACTTCGTCCTGGTCGTCTCTCCCAGTGCTGTGCAGATGATGCTCTCCCCCGCAGCAAAGCCCTGCCTGGGGGTCAGAGCTCTCCCCAGCCAGATGCTGCCCTTGTCCCCGGCACAGCCAAGTCAGGAGCCTTGCGGGGGCACCCGACCACTCGGGTCTTCAGAACAGAGCACACTCTTAGTGCAAAGAAAAACTCCCTCCTTCTCATGTTTCCCATTGTTCAGATACAAAGAGAGAAACAAAAACCACGTCTATGCCTCGGAGACACCCACAAGACGGAGCCACTCTTCCTGATCAAAGGGAATCTTCCTCCACTTGACCCTCTGCCATCTCCTGAACTGACTCATCTGCAGGTGGTTAAACTCACAGACCAGTCCTCCAGAGGCTCCAGTTCCCAAAGAATCCCAAAGACAATGCGAGTCAGGCCAACCCAACTCCCTGCCACGTCCCTCATCTGCCTTCGTAAGGAGTTCACATTCTTGCATTCTTTCAAAGTACCTAGGAGCAGACTTAAACTGGTCATAATTAGATTCTTGGGGACTTCTTAAGTTACTGGATCTAGCATTGAGAAAGAATGATCAAATTTAAAACTGTAATTACAATCAGAGAAAAAGTGTGACTATGTCCTTGTATGAGAGAACTAAACGTTACCCCAGTCCAAGCACCAGCAGCGGGAGCCACCAGGCCACACCTCCTGGGAAACACCGTGCATCCGCTGGGCCCACTGTGGCCAGATGAGCACCCCTGAAGTGCCCAGTGGACCCACAGGGCTGCCTCAGGCAGAGGTGCGTGTTCTCATGAAGCCTGACCCACGGGGTGAGGCTCCACGCTCAGGCAGCAGACATCCACCCTAAAACGTGTGTGAAGCAAACACGCATCCTTCTGTGCACGTCCCCGGGAGCTACCTGATCCCAAGCTGGCGCACGTGCAAACTGCAATCAGCTGCAGGATAAGGAAAGCCTGCCAGCACACACTGTGAACTGAGCCCACAGCACCGCCACGCTGGCAAACACCAAGGCATCTTTGGAAACAGAAACAGAAACGCGAGGCTTTTACGTAAAACTGCTCGTCCTGAGAGCGGTATGTCCTTTGGAACAACAAAGCCCAGTGTCAGCTCCCTCTCCACGCCACTCCCACCCCGCGAGCTCTAAAGGACAAACCTCCCTGACCATGAGGGGGCCTCTGCCACTTTCCCAGCCATTTGCCACCTATGTGCTCCTCACGGGATGGCGTAGGTTGATGGTGGCCCTACAGCCAACAAGCTTCTGAGAGCCGAGTGGACGGGCTGGACACCCACACGGGACCCACACCGCGGCTCGCTATTTTTCCTGGCTGGCAATTAGGAACATTTGTTAGGTTCTGTCTATTTGCCATGTGAAATGGAAGATTTTGCTTGTTAATCAAGCAAAAAAATGTATGCCCTTCTGTAACTAACCATACCATTTAAAAAGCAAGCGTAAAGCAAAATTGATTTTTTCTGTGCGCTACGATCCCTTTTTGCTGAAGCATGCAGACGGCAGTCATTTCTAAATATATGTTCCCTTTAGAGATTAAATTAAACCTGTCCCCTAGAAATGCTCGCTAAGCCCAATACAATCAGAAATCTGACTCTCGACGCATCTGCTGCCAGCCCAAGAAGAAGACACTTGGCTCTGACCTCCCTCCGCCACACGCCAGGCTACACTCTGGGATAAATTGCTTTTCTTTCTGGTTCTCACTTCACTTGACCAGAAGATAAGGTGCTGGGGAGGGATGATCTCATTCTATAACGCCAGGATGTGCTGGAGCAGCTGCTGGCAAAGTTAAACAGAAACACCAGAAGTATTTCTAATGAGAACTACAACTTCCATAAAAATCACGTTAGTCTCTTGCAAGACTTAGAAGGTGGGTCGAGGAGACCCACTGTCTGAAGTGACTGGAGCTGGAAACAGAGTCCATATCAGATCAGTCTATTGGCTGGGGCAGTACTCACATTTCTTGAGAAGCTGGAGCAAAGGCTGGAAAATCAAATGCTGTACAGTCTTTGCGTATTAAGAATGAGTTAAAAAAAAAAGCATCACATTTGGTACCTATTTCAAAACATTGCATCTGGGAGGGCTACAGTGTTTAGAAAAAAAGGGGATTCCAGATATTCCAATGATAAAGACAAGAGGCAAATTCCTAGAGTCTGATCCCTACGTGACGAGTCTCTGGGTAGAGCATCACAGAAGGATTTACCGGTATGTGCCAAACAAAGAGCCACCCTGAAACAGCACTATAACCCAGCACTGAACTGCCCCCACCACCTCCTCAAATCTTCAGTGCAGGGCTTCCCTGGTGGCGCAGTGGTTGAGAGTCTGCCTGCCGATGCAGGGGACCCGGGTTCGTGCCCCGGTCCGGGAAGATCCCACACGCCGCAGAGCGGCTGGGCCCGTGAGCCATGGCCGCTAAGCCTGTGCGTCTGGAGCCTGTGCTCCATGGCGGGAGAGGCCACAACAGTGAGAGGCCCGCGTACCGCAAAAACAAACAAACAAAAATCTTCAGTGGAATTAGGGACTTTGTCCCCAAAGTCAATGAAAACGCACTCTGGCTGCACACAGAGCAAGCCCAAGACAGAAACCCCAGGGGCTGGAGAGAGTCCTTGCCTTCACAGGACCCATCGCTCTGCATTGCAGAACTGAGAACACAGGACCCAAAGTAAGAAATGGCCTTTTACAAGCTAGGGACTCTTGCCAAGGCCTCACTAAGCATGAGCATCCTTCGGGAAGAGGGAAGAGGATGAGTAAGCCGACATCCCGATCAGCAGGCTGACACGTCTCAGGAAGCTGTGGTTGAACTTGGTTTCCTTTCATCTCAGAGGGATTATATTCATCTAACACAACAGATAACCTAATTTGTTGCTTTCTTTGTATTTTTCTTGTTAAAATCTGCAGACTGTAACCACGGCTATTCTCCAAGGCAACCAACTCTCTCTCCCCGGAGAGGCCCCCAGAATCCTCCCAGCCTGAGTTGCAGGTGGCCCTCAGCTATGAAGTGCTGGCCCCAGGGCACCTGCAGCCTCGCTGTGGCCGCGCCTGTGCTGTATCCTCCCCAGACTGCGTGCTCACCTCTGAGCACAGCCACCTCGCTCCCACGGCCTGTATGCCAGTCGCCATTCAAAGGGAGGCTGTGGGTCTGAATTCTGGGGAAGCCCAAGTTCTAACTGTCCCGAGAGACGCTTTCATAGTCTTGAAGGATGCTGCGCCTTCTCCCCGGTGCTCAGGGTGCACGTGGACTGCCCCACACCCCAGCTCAGGGTCTCATGTGCTCCCCTCTGCTCTCCTCAGGGGCTCTCCTGGCAGGAGCGCGGGCATCTGTGGGGAAGCCCTCAGGCTGCGGTGAGAGCACAGGGCTCATCCTCAGAGGGGAGGTGGATGCTGCTGACTCCCAGGCCCCCAGGAAGGAGGCCTTCCAGCTCTGGATGACTCAGGTTTAAGGAATGTGAAACAGGGACAAACATGCTAAGCTGACCAGGAGTTTCAATGCAAACAGAGCACAACTTCTCCAGTTTTCTCAGTAATTCTGGCTATTTACCAGCAGATGGCATCAAAACCCACAGGTTGGCTTCTGGGGTCAAACTCCAATTGCAGACCACTCTGCGGTCCATGCCACTGCCTGTTCTGGAGATGCAAGTCACCACGGCATCAGCTTATGAAGGCTTTGGGTACTGCCTCCTACCCAATTCGGTTCTGCATGGAGATGCAGACAGCAGTAAGAAAATCTGGGTTTGCAAAAGGACAGACTGATGATTAGGACCATGCAGAGCTGGGACGGCAGAAGACAGCTCTTAGCAGTGAAAGCCAGCGGGCAAACAGACTCAAGGCATCAGCTCTCCTAGTTGAGTTGGTCACTTCCCGCTGCCTAGAGCTGGTGTCGTGTAGAGACCTTGAACCCTGCCTGCTCGTCAGAACCAGCAGGTTTGCAAAGTAGATGCTCCAGCCCATGCTTGGAGACCGTGATTCAGAAGCAGAAATGTTCAGAAACTCGTAGGTGACTCTAACGCACAGCCATGCAGGCCTGGGGACAGCCGCCATGCCAGACAGAGAACGCAGGGAAAGAGGAGGTGCCTATAAGCCACGGGCCTCGCTCCACAGCACGGTGACCCACCTTGGACCACACGATTCCTGTTGGCTTGGGGCGCTCACACCCCGTGGTGATGACTCGAGTTGGAGTGAGAATATAGTCCACGGTGAGGTCGTGATCCTCAAGGAGTGTTTCAGGTATGTCGACAACCTGGTCAAACAGAAGCGGGTGAAGGAGCGGACAGGGATACGGCCCCAGCTGTGTTGGCTGCACCGCTGGGTGGAAGTATGATGTCCCCCAAACCCATCATGGGCAAGGCCGAGCTGCCACACCAGGCGAATCCAGCCTGGCTGAGCGACGCCATGCCCGACACGGCATGGAGTGAAGGCGGACACCCTGCTGGCCTGTTCCCAGGAAGCACCTGGCAGTCGTGGACGATGGTGACCACTGGCGTCCCCTGGCTGACCGCTCCCATCGACACCATCATGGCGTATTCAAGGTCGGCATAGCCTTCTCCCTTCCCAATTCTCCAGCCTAAGAACAACGCAGAGAATCAATGTCTCTGTGGGGTCTGGGGAACCATGCAGGATTACGTTTCTCATCATGGACTCAGAGGCGTTACAGAGGAAGAGCCACACACAGTGGTTCACACACAGTGAAGTGAGCGTGGAGCCTTCTCAACACAGACCTCTCCTTTACCAAGGAAACTGCGCTTGCATTTATGGGAGCTTTACGTCTACAAGTAGTGAAACAGTAGTTTTTAAAAACACTAAGGACAAATTCCTACTAAAGGCAAATCTTTTTCATCATGGAGCGAAAGCAGGAAGTCTAGATCAGGGACGTGGCTGTGAGACAGCACAGCCTTGCCTTGTAAAAGCACTACGGACTCACCCAGCGCAGCCCCACAGCTTGGAAGGAGGCGGTTTAAGCAGCACTAGTGCTATTTTCAAATTCACAAATGCGGCACAAGAAAAGGGTTCATCCTCTGAGGCTGAAGGACAAGCGAAGCAGGAGAAAAGAACGCAGGACAGCGGACAGGGGACGTTAGCACGCTGCCAGCTCCCCGCAGAGTCCAGTTACTCTGCTCGGCAGGACGCCCAGGCCAGCCGGGAGCTCTGACTTCTGTGTAACGTCAGCATCGTCAGCAAGCGTGTACGCGCCATCACTCACACGTCCTGTAAGATTCAGACCTGACTGAGCTCCTTTTACAATGAAAAGCCTTCAACCGGGCACACTAAGAAGCAAGAGGAAGACAATTCAATAGCAGAACAGCAAAGGGTACAAAGAGTCCAGAGAGAGACGGGCGGACGGACAGTGAACACAGGAGAAACGTTCAAGCTCCCCCAAACCAGATGCAAATGAAGAGGCGACTCAAATACCACTGTTCACTATCAGACGCAGAAACTGAGGTGGGATAATTCTAGTTATTCACAGAAGAGGGAGAGAGGCACGCAGAGGGGTGGGGATGTGAGGTGGGCACACTTTCTGGTGGGTAATTTGGCAACATCCATCAGGATTTAAAAACCCTTTGGTCCGGCAATTCCTCTCCTAGGAATCACCCCACAGGTGGTCCTCAAAGGTACCCCTAGAGCATACGATAAGACGACACCTCATTCTGGCGGTATTTGCAAGGGAAAGACCGAAACAAACACTGGAGATAACTTAAATATATATCAGTCAGGGCTGATGGACAGGAGGAGGCTGAGCTCTGTGCTGACGGGCAGAGCCCTTGGAGACACAGACGCAGCAGCAGCAGGGCACAGCGCACTGTCAGTGCGGAAACAGAACCAGGATGAACGTGCAGCCCACACACAGAACACTCGAGATGCCTGTATCTCACACCACACAAGCTGATACTTCTGTAGGCATCAGGGGACAGGCAGAGGGAAAGTGGCCAGGCAACGCTTTCTGTGCTATCCACCTTTTTTAAACACATGCATGGTGATTTTGTTGTTTTAATTAGGGGGTTATCTAAACAGTGACAGTTACAAAACATTGTTTTCTTTTTCATACATCCTGAATTAAAAAGAAAACTCCTGACGTCCTTTTAAAAGAAGAAATCGTTGCTAACTTCCCATTGCCAAAAGAGTACAGCCCAGTTCCCGGCATCTGGCCTCTGGTCTCTGGAAGGACAGCCCCAGACACTAGAGGGCCGTGCTACGTGACCACGGCACTCCCTCTCCCCGTCCTGCCCCGCCTGCCTCGAACACACCTGGCACGCAGGAGCCAACCCTGAGGCCTCTTCTGAGGTCACCGTGCTCCAAGCTGGCGAGTCCCTCCTCTGAGCCCGCCTACGTCCACCCCGGCTTCTGTTTCCAGCACTGAGCACGTCGTATTGTAGCTCAGCTCTCATGTCTGCTCCACCCACCCACTGAGGACCCACAGCAGAGTCCACTCAGTGCCGGCCTGGCATGTGGCACACAGTGGGCACACGTGTGCTCACGTGTACCCGTCCCTGAGGACACAGGTAAAGCATCTATCTGTAACTGTGAATACAAGGCAAACAAGGAATAAAGACCTGTAACATGTCACTCCTAAGCATCTCACACAGTAGCTCAGAGCAGGAGCTGGGAAAAGAGTAAGTTTAAGGTGATGGTATTAAAGGCCAACATTTAAAACACGACGCTCAGGGTTCAGAACGAATGATTTAGAGCACTGCTCGCCAACTGTTTATTCGGAACCTCTACTGAAGGAAGAACTTGGCTTTGGCCGACTAACTTCCAAAGGGAGATCTGAGGATGAGCATCTCAGGACATTCTGTTGGCGGGAAGGGAGGAGAGAGAAGGCTTTCCTGGTGAGGGTGGGGGTCCCAATCACACCACACGAGTGCAGCTCTGCAATGTGCTCATCCTGCTGCAGAATCAGCAGCTCGTTTCCAACAGCACCCAGCTGGGCCTGGGGCAGAGCAGGGCAGAGAGGAAGAGGCCCTAGGGAACCCCAGAGATGAGTCCTGAGGGCGGCTCAGCCCAGGGCAGAGGCTGGCATAGTGACCCACCCTGTCCCTGCTCACAGGCTTGCGGGGTGAAGCTCCAAGCCTCAGAGGCAGGCTCAGGACACCCCGCACTGTCCAGGAGGCTGCTGCTTCACAACAAAAAAGAGCTTCAGAACCCAACGTTTCTCCACTTACTGGAGGCTCTCCAAAAACAACTATTTACTGACGCACTGCAAATAAGTTCAGCTCCAGTTCCAGTTAACTTAAGAACAGAGGGGAAATCTTTCACCACCTGAAGAGAGATTATCTCACTTTATTTTTCCTGTTATGAAAAGTGAAAATGCTGTAAAGGTGTTGAGTGGGACTGAGAGTGGGAGGGACCGAGTTAATTCTTCAAAATGAGTGACAGACGCAGTGGTTATGCACGCCAGGCACGCGTCCAGAAAGCTGAAATCACTCACCATCAACGTCTGAAAGGCGACCGGAGCGCTGGGGGAACAGCAGGCTGCAGGGTAAGTGGTCACATCCGAGAGTTTCTGTTCTTAATCTTACCTTTTTCAGAAACAGCCACGGACCCCACGACCACTAAGTCCACAAGGACCCTGGAATCCAAGCCCACGGGAGTGCTGTAGTTCCTCACACCCTGCGGACAGACACATGGCCTGAAAGCTCCCTGGCAGAGAGGCCACCCGTCTCATAACCCGCGGGGAGATGCACTCAGGGTCTGAACAGCCTCCCGAGGGAAGCAAGCACGTGCACCACCCCACAGCAAACACGCAGCATCACGGAAGCAGCAGCTCAGGAAAACCATGGATCAGAACCATTTTAAGACAATTCCCCACAATTCTTCCCCAGGAAAGACATCAGGAGGAACTGACAGCACAATGACTAGGATATTCATTTCATAATGTTCAACAAATCATTTTCCTCCAAGAGGCAGGAGAGCCCAGTGATTAGAATACAGGCTCGGGAGTCACAAGAAACCGGGTCCAGGTCCCTCTCCGCTGTGGCCTCAGCAGGAGGAAACTCTCTGAGCTTCAGCCTCTTCCTCTGTAAGACAGGGACACCAGCCCTGCCTCGTCCAACACGTTGGAATGAAATGACAGAGCGCAGGTAAAGCGTCTAGCATGTAAGACATGGCCATTAAGCGCGTGTGACATATTAGTTCACTGTGAAACGCTGGAGGCCTCGCTCTGCGTGAACAGCTGGTCACTCCTAACATATTAATTATTCAACCAAAGAGCACCCAAAGCACACCCACTTATGCTGACTAATGGCGGCCTGGTGCAAAGCACAGGGAGGCTCCTGTGGCCATGACTCTGATAACGGGCGACAGGGGAATCTCGGAAACCAGAGGAGGGTGCTGCACGGCCCAGCACCCGGCAGCAGCGGTCGCTGGAT
This sequence comes from Aethalodelphis obliquidens, assembly GCF_003676395.1. NCBI lineage: Eukaryota > Metazoa > Chordata > Mammalia > Artiodactyla > Delphinidae > Aethalodelphis > Aethalodelphis obliquidens. The sequence continues at coordinate 2,710,881 of NW_020837964.1, read as the reverse complement.
GTGGTACGGTGCCCAGTCGACAAGCACGTGACAAGTCCCTATAGGACCGGTACCATGATTGGGGCCTCCCAGCCATCAAACCGCAGTCATCGGCCCGCAGTGCCCACTGCAGGAAAGCGTGTCCTTCGTTAAGCTCACAGCGGCCACGCAGGCAGGTCTCTTGCCCACGGCCCATGTCCTCAAGCCTGTTTCGGGGCGCTTGGTGCCTGGCAGCCTTGGGGAGCACGCACCTGCCTGGGGTTTTCTGTGTTGTAACCTGTCAGGCCCCCTCTTCTCTCGGGGGCTCAGCCTCACCTGCTCAGTCTGACCAGACCCAGCGTGAGCAACCAGGAGTCACCCCGACTCTCCAAGATCCTGTTCTATTCAACCAAGAGTCACCGGATGGGCAGAGGGACTTATGAGGCAGTTAACAGACCCTTCTGCCTGCCCCCTGGGGTGGTTACCAGAACACTCCTGAGTCAGAGTAAATACAAAGACCACGATGGCACACACAGGTGGCTGGGGTGTGGCCGTGGCAGGGGGCTGAGGGACAGACTCAGAGTTTTATCTGCCATGAAGTAAGCCTACATCACAGTCTCCTACAGTGACACGCACGGTGGCGGCATTTCACCACTAAGCTTTGGCAACCTAAATAATAATCGTACTAAATTTGCATCTGCGTTAGACGTGGTTTTAAGAGTCTCTCTCTCTCCTTTGCCATTTTTCCTCTGCCACAAAGAAAACAAAAATCTTTGGTTTTTTCTACCCGCGCTCTGTCATTCTGAGGTTCATGGCCCTGGATCTCTGATTTCCATCCGGTATCTCATGATATGACAGAGCCCAAACACAGTTCAATCTGTGCGCAAGCTCAGTTGTGAGAGCTGGTCTGGCTTTACCCTGGCCGGGACCAGCCAGTGCCGGCACCTCACAGGGCCTCCTGGCAACGAGCCCCATGTCGGTCACCCTTCGGAGGGGAGTGGGATGCTGTTAAGGGTGACACAGACCACTACACCAGCACCACGGCCATGTCTGACCCGGACCTCAATACGTGGAAAGGGGCTGCTCTTACTGTCCGGAACCTACCAATTATAACAGATCACATTCCCTGCCAGCTCGCGGAAGTATGGGCTCAGATCTGTGGCCACAACCGCCAACTGCAAAGGATCACGGGGTGGGCACTTTGAACATTGACCAGAACCAGGGTTATCTCTTATTTTTCTGCATTTATTTTCCCTTTGTTCTTTTTCCTACATGTATTTTATTATGTTACTTTATTATATATATTTTTGTATGCCACATCAAATTCTGTTTTTGCAATAAGACAGGTTATCAATAAATAACGATAAAGCATTCACTTTTTATACACTAGACTTAAGTGGAAAATCCCTTTTTAAAAGGAATATCTTGATGCCCTATTTCTTCTTCCCACCGGATTAGGAATCAAATGACCTGGGGTCAACTCTAGAACTCTGAAAAGTCACCAGATTCTATTTCTTCATCTCTAAAATACTAGACAAATTCCATTATAAGGCAGTCTAATGTGACATTTACACACTGGTTTTATGGCATCGTGAGGTAGTGAAGAAAATCATACTGCTAAATCACTAAAGCCATTATTACTTTAGCACTTGCTGAGGCAATTTCCAATTGCACATATTTTGGAAATTCTACCCCGTGTCCCCATTTGCTCTGGTGGCATCTGAGAAAATACTACAGGGCACTGAACAGCATCAGAAGTTAACACCAGAGGGCGTCAGAGTACTGGAAAACTGGCTTTCCCTTTTCTTAATTAACGGGGGAATTTACTATTTCTCAGCTTAGTGCAAGAGAAAAACCGAGTTACAGGCAGTTTTTCTGCTTGGCTCCTGTAATGACGAGATTGCTGAACACTTAACATCACTCTTCATTTGGCTTTGCTAAACACAGATTTCAGCTCTGGCGCATTTACACTGTTCTAACTCACCAGAAGCCACGGCTGAGAACGGCTCTTCCCTGTGGCCGGTGTTGCTTTTCACACTTACCTGAGAGGTGGCACATTTTCTCAAGATGTCTTTAGTTGCCCCGGGGGGTGGTGTGATCTTATTAAACAACCCCGTTCTCAGTCGTGGTGTTGGAACCAACAATGTTTTTTTGCTCTTTTAAAAGAAAAGACAATCAATAAATTACAAAATTTAAGATGGGAACTTTCTTGTGTATACTTTTAACATTTCAGGAACAGAAGCAAATTACTATTACCTGCATTTTGGGGTGTGTGCCAAGGAGATGAGTTGTTTTGCAAACCCGAGTGAATGATGCAGGGGGCCCAGTAGAGCAGCTGCACTACCCCGCCTCAGAATAAAGGGGCAGGGGGTTTGTAAAACTCGCTGACTCAACTCTACTTGCCACTCACAATGCTTACAGGTGAAAATGACCATGCAAATCCTGACGACCTTCCTGGGCCTTCTGCTCCCAGCATTAAGCACTATCCAGGTACAGGGATGTTTTATCTTGAAGCTGGCATTACACAGCCACATTAAAAACGTTACCCCGTCAAGCACTTGTATCTAGTTTGCTGCTCAATCAATCACAGTCTGAGAGATCAGTGCTCATTACAATTAGTATTTTATATTGACCTGTGTTGATAACCGTCTTCTTCTATTTAGTTCTCAAATACCTACTGCGAGCCCCAGGGCAGGGGTTTTCAAAGTGGGGGCCCCTGGCCAGCAGCATCAGCAGCCCCTGGACACCTGTCAGAAGTGATCAGAAGCCCTGTGGGGCCCAGCAACCTGCTTTAACAAGCCCAGCCGGTAATCCTGACACGCAAGAAAGTTGGAGAAACAAGGCCCAAGGACAGCGCTGCAGAGTATTCAGGGGTGGGCCATGAGGCAATCATAAAATTTATAAACTCCTTCATGTAAAAAATCACGTTTTACTTTTTGTGCAGGAGATGACAGCCTGAGACCAACAAAAGACCTATAAAAACACAGTCTGGCTTATTAAAAAAAGGTTTTCAACCCCGAGAAGAGTATTTCAGCAAAAGTAACGAGTACGTGCTGCTCTCCTTTTGAGTGTGACAGAGGTGGTGGTTTTATTTGCAGTCTCCAGATCCTGGTATACTGCACACTACTCTGATCACCCCTCGCTGTACACCAGAGTGCCCCGGGGAGCTCTGAGCCTCAGCAAAGTACAGTTCCACTCGAGCCTGACTCAGAAGCGGACACTGGCAAGAGTCTCCAGAGCTCCTCAGGGGTGCTGACTTACAGCCAGTGTGCTCAGGCCCAGGGATCTCAAAGCTCCATCAGGGCGTTTACTATGAACAGGTTCTAGAACCGAATGAAGGTCTGGGGTCAAGCCTGGGAAGCTGTGCCCCCAGGTGTGATCTGCGGCCGTAGGCATCACGCTGCCCCTGCCTGCCGAGGTATGCACTTTCCCACACAGGATGAAAGGCGCCCGCAGAGCGAGGATTCTCAGGAGTTGTAGGGAAACTGAGTCACCACCCAAGGCCTGGTGGCATACAGCAGAATCCCACAGACCCCGCACTGCCACACGCAGCACTATACTCACTGTAAACGGTGTTTTGTTTCGGCAAAACAACATCATCCATTACTTTAAATGAGTGATGTTATCTGAATTTTACTGCTTTTATAGTTTGGTTTATATGTAATTTACATGTTTACTTTGGTTTTACAGTCACATAAGATCCTGAGCCTTATAATTTATAGCAAGTTTTATGTTTATACTTATTAAATTATAATAAATTGAAGCAACCCTGGGGGAATTTTTCCTCTTGAAAAGAGGCCTATTATATCTACGTTAAGAAACACTGTTCTAATTCATATATTTTGGGGACTCATTTCTCAGATCTCTTACTCATGGGTTATCAAGTTTTGAAGAATTATAGTATTACAAATGTAGCAGGTGAAATACATTGTAATCGTTCACTTCTGGAGAGGTACATTAGAATTGGGATGCCTCAAAGTCAGGGTTTCAAAGTCTTTTCTCTTTTAATTCAGAGATGTTCAGGACTTCTAGACCGACAGACAAGGGAAGAGCTCTGGACTGTCCTGGAAAAAACAACTCCAAGGACACATTCTGCACTGGAGGGAGTCAGAAGCACCATCTTTCCAAATGTGGGACTGTGCACTTCCCCTGGGGAAGGTGGGCCGCTCAGTAGCCAGGGCTCAGGCTCAGGGAATGGGATTACCTGCAGCGCCAGCAGCCGGACGCCTTCCAGCGGTTTATCAGGGTCCACTTTAACCTCCTGCGTTCTGGCAAAAACCGCGAGGTCTTTGATGTTTTGGCAAGCCAGATAAGAGCCCTGGTTAGGCAGATAGACAGAGGTGCACTTACGTTGAGGACGAAGAAGCGGGCATTTTTCTGGGGTGCGTCAGGGTTGACTTTAATGGTTCTGGCCATTTTGAACGCCTGCAAACGTGGGAAATGCTCAGCGGCCCGAGAAGCACCCTGTTTTTAAATGCAAGTGCACGTTACTAAGAGGCCACCACCCTGGGCCACCCTCAGCCTGATGCTCCAGCATCTCCCCCAGACAGGCGCGGGGGCCGATTCTGAGACCAGGTCTGGGGTCACCCGAGAAATGTCTAAGGAAGCAGCCAGGTAGAAAGGGCTGAGAAGTCAGCCTCGCTGGCTGGGGCTCCCTCTCAGAGCACGTCACTCCTTAGGAACCAACTGTGTGAAAAGGCACCACAACCATCGAATGCTTCCAGCCAGGAGAAATATTTCACTCTGTACCAAACGGGGAACAGTAGCCTTAGCACCTCCTCATGGCAAGATGCGACCCACCCACCAACCCTGCACAGAAAGGCACGAGGTGCTCGAGAGTGAAGGTTAAGTAACATGATGAAGGACATCTCAAAGCATAAAAACACCCCGGCCAGCTGGTTCAGATTTCACACCACTCACTGTTCACCGAGTTCAAATCCGCCGTGAAGCAGGAAGGTAACTGTATTACCACTGTTACTCATCTAGGGGTATCCTGCTTTCACTGTGAATGCTCCAGGAATGCTTCAGTACCTTGAAGTTGGGAATCCTGTGATGAACAGGCCGGGGGAAATCAGCTAGATTTCGTGCCTCCATGTAGTCCCAAATCTGCTCACGAATGTCCTGTTTGGAAACACCTATGGCAGTAAAGGGTGTGACTGATAAACCCACAGACAGGAAGCCCACAGCGCAGCAGTCCCAGGGCCCAGCGCTCGCCCGCTCCCGCTGCACCCCCAGCTCTGCCCCGCCAGACAGAACCTAGGGCTTCTGATCCCTACGTCGAAAAACTAGGGTCAGTGGTAAGTTTTTCCACCTCAATAAACTGCTATAGTCCAAACACAGTGTAAATGCAACGTAACCCAAGTGTTAATTAAGCCAGTTCTATGAACCTGTAGCGGCGGGAGAACAAAAGCCAGCCCAGCCGTGGACCCAAGCATTCCTAACCCCTCACGCGGAGATGCCAGTTCTGCTAAGTCTCTGTGATCTCAGTCTCAGTCTATCGGTCTTGAGACGGCTGTGATTACTTCACTCCTGCTGTAAGTCCTGTTCGCTTCTCTTAGACCTAAGTGACTCGTAACCCAGCTACTATTCTGGATTACCAACTACAGCCCCCTTTATTGTGGGACTCTTTATTCCAGACCTCGCTTTGGTAATGGATTTTTAGGCAACAAATATTCCTTAAGGACGTGACTGGGAAAGTCCTAAGAAAATCCACACCAACCACGTGCCCCTCCTGGAATGGAGAACCACGAAAAGCAGTTTCCAGTTAAGCAGGAAAAAATAAAATCAGCACATGCATATAAACAATTTTAAGATAGTCACTGAATTTTTGTTTTCCTTTGTCCAAAAGGATATCCCTGCACTCATACAGAAGTCTGTTTCAAATCACTTTGGTGTGACGGGGCACCTCTCATCACCCAGGCAGGAAACAGGGGCAGGTTCAACCTCTCAAGTCCTCAGTCTCCCCTGCTGGAGTGGAGGCTGCTCAAAAGTGACACAAGGGAGCAGCCCAGAGAGCTGGGAGCCACCACCCTGGGGGGTGGGATGTGGCTGGCAGCTGGCTTCTAGCCATAAACATTGAGCAATTGTGTGGCTTTGACTCTTGTGAATCAATTACATTGTAAAAGCTTAATTCTTTTGTAAATGGAGCTTTAAAACATACAAAGGCATCTATAATGAAGAGCCTGTCTCCTCACAGTCTGCTGAGTACCGGGTCCCTTCCCCCAAGGCAATCAGTGCACCTATCTGTTCTAGTGAATTCTTCCCCAGGCATCTCAGACTTCTCCCTGGAGACACTCCATTCTTGCCCTCATCCTCTTTCCCTAAGAGGGTGTGCTATACATGCAGCTACATACACTGCTTTCAACTCTGCTATTTACTTACTGTCCTGCAGACTGGTCCATACGGTATACAAAAGCACCCTCATCCTTTTCTGCAGCTGCCCAGTTTTCCACGATGGGGGCAGGTCAAATTTTACTCAAGACTGATGGGCAACAGGTGGTTTCCAACCTTGTTACTGATGTATGCCTTACAGCCCTTGCCCATTTTATAGCCATTTGTTAAACCCCTACGTGTAGTTTTAAGGTGTTCAGGGCCAGAGCCAAAGGTTTCCACTGCTTATGCCCACAGGCTAGACACAGACTCCCCTGGAACCGCAGCCATGCCAGGCCCTTCACAGCCAGGCCCCAGAGCCTCCTGGACTTCCTGCCAACACTGCTGGTGCCTCTTGACCCCAGCTGTGCTTCTGAACCACTGCAGAAATCAAGAATGCAGACTCGAGTGTACACGCATCTCCACGGACGCAGGCCAAGGCTACGCTACTGCTGGCCTGGGTAGGGCCATGCAGGCAGTTTCCAGCACTTGGCTTGCTCTTTCCTGCTGGGAGCTCTGCATTTGCTGGTCTCTGCTGGAAAGTCTGTTCTACTCCCTGTCCCTCAGGCAAACCCTCACTCTTCAAGGCCCAGCTTCGGCACCACCTCCAGGAAGTCTCCCCTCCATGCTGTTCCAGTGGCCCGAGGATCCCTGGCACAGGGTGTGGAATGAGTTGCAAAGCTCTGCCGGCCACTTCAGCCTCATCTCCTGTCACTCTCACATCGAATTCAAAAAGTGGCCCAACCATGTCGGCCCCTAGCCCCACACACCTGTCCCCCTGTCTTTTTCAGGCCTTTGTACCTCCTCCCCTCCCCTCCCCTCCCAGGTTCTCCCCTTCCTGTCCCTTCAGGCCTAGCTGAGACGCCACCTCCCCCAGAAAGTATTCTGAGTGCTGGGTCACAGACAGACGTCCCTCCTTTAGGACCCTCCCCCGTTGAGGAACCCAGAGCACGCTCACTGCTTGTTTTTTCCAACAGAAACCATTACATCGACACAACTATTAAAAGGCTACCGTATTTATCACTTTCACTAACAACCCAGACATCCAATGATATCCCCAACACTGTGCACAGTGCTGTGTGGGACACAAGAGATGTAGGCATTGGGGCCCTTACTCCACAGTCAATAAATCACAAACATCCCAGTGACTCCCATTTAGAAAGCAGTGGGCTAATCGCAAGCGGAGGGAGAGAATAAAAGGGCAGGTTCTTGCCCTTGGGAAGTTACCAAAACATGGGAAATAATTAGAATAATAAAAGGCGACATATATTAATGTGAGCAATGCATGAACCCTGTTCCGTAACTGCCCAACAGGTCAGCCCGGGTCTCGTTCCTCCCATCTCTAGCCCTGAGGTCACTCCTGGCTTCTCCAAAGGTCTTCGTCACCATCCCACTGAACCATCGGCGCCTGTTTACTGTGCTGTTTCCACGCTACCCAGACAGTAAGGGAGGAGGGGATTTATTCACGGTCGTCGAACCGGGCTTTAACAGACCCTGGGGCGCCAACGGCCTTGGTAACACCTTTGCCAGGCAATTCTGCAATGAACAACCAAAGCTCAGGGGCTCTGGGGCGAGCCTCCCCGAGGCCTAGGGAAGGGCCTGGGACAGCCTAGGTCTCGGAAACCATCCGTTAAGAGGTCTGTGATGCAGCACCCCAGCGTTTAGGTTAAACTGGCTTCCAGTCGTGCCCCCGCCAGCAGCTGTGAGCCTCCGCTTCTCCTGCTGTAAAGAGGACGTGATACGGGAGACACATCTCACGGGGACGCACGGACAGTACCACGTACCCAGAAGATGGCCTCCCTTCCTCTTCCCACCTGCTCCACTGACAGTGTCGGGTATCCGGGTCCCAACCCGCCGCAGGTTCGACCCCGCACCCGGCTCCGACCCCTCTGAGACCCCGCCCGCCCCTCCACGGCCCGTCTGCCCAATCCCCGAGGGCCCCTCCGCGTCCCCGCCCGTCTCTCAGCGGCCCCTCCGCGTCCC